>NC_137955.1:33337476-33629976 GCF_963924665.1 Micromys minutus | reverse complement strand
TCAAACAAAGCAGAGATTTCTGGGAAATTGTTTCCAAAAATACCTACCCTACCTTGAAAAATTACTTTATTTCATAAATTATATTATAGATGCAAACTTGTTTTTGTGTTACTGTCATGATGTGCTTACAATCAAAATATTTCTATGTTGTCAATAACTGGTCAAACCTAAGGTTAATGGCAGATGGTGATTGGAATCATGGGGACAATGAAGTATTTAAAAGGTAAAAATAAAAACCACACTGCATAAATATTTTCAAATCATCAAGCAATGTATTAATGATATTGGTTACCAGAGTTGTGTAAGATGATAAGTTAATATAGCATTTAACAATTAGTTTATTTTCATCACAATTTACATTTCTGTAACTCATATGAGAAAATGTTGGGCCACTTGTTCTATCTAAATATAGTATTTCTGGATAAATACTAAAATATTTACATATGGGTTGGTAAAATTGTATTTCAATTTGAAGTTCAAAACTTTTCAAATAATATTTTCTGTAATTAGTTAATTGGTTTTCTTCTATTATTGACAAGTTCATCCAATGAATTATGATTATGCAGCTATTGGTAATATTTTGAGTGAATGACATAATTGTGATGAAACATTTGAACATTTATCTGTGATTTTAAGGATTAAAATAATGTAATATTATTTAATGTATATAAGTAAAATATAATTTCTAATAAAAACAAAATGAAAAATGATAGAAAGTCTTTATGTAACATTATGCCCTAGACTTATTTTTTTCTATTATTAATATTTTATGTTACTCCACAACCAGTTTGCCAAAAATTGTTCTTCATGTACCAGATAATTGCTTTCTCAGTTGTATAAACATTGCTAGACTAATTGCTTCTGGAAATAAATAAAACTTCATGGCACTCCAAATATACCAGGGGGGGCATTGCTTGGAAATCGGGTGTAGAATCAGGGGCTGATCCTTGCATGGCAATTTAAGCTGTCTGCTTTGTTTCAAATATTATGGCAGCCATCATGAAGGAGTTAAGGGAATTCTTTGCACAAGCTAAAGCACAAGCTCACACATTAGAACATTGCAGTAGCATGGCTGCTTATGTGAATAGACACAACCAAATAGTTCCTTAGAGATGAAATCTAGTTGTTATCACATCTATTAAATTGTCTCCAATAAAATGGTTGGTGTCTACATCTTCGTCAGCCTGTATTTAATTATATGTGTTCATCTCTAATCACTTGAGATAAACTTGTGTAGAAATAAAACATGGGGGCTTTATGAATCAAGGTGTGAAGAGATATACATTGCTTATATCCAAGGGTTTTTCCTTCTGTTCTTTGAAAACTCACAGCCCTCTCTATTTCCAGACCTCTCCGCAGACAGTCCAGTTTAGTTCCTAATGACTTTTCAGTATCTCATTGCTTCCATTATTATTAGACATCAAAAGAGCATTTTGTCATATAACATGCCTTTTTAGTTCTGTCCCTAACGTATGAGATGGTCACAGTTACTCTGTGATTTGGGTTTTGTATTAATTTGGAGCACAGTGATCAGCATTTGCTACAATCTGGTGAACATCTCTGATCAGAGTCAATAAATCAATAACTGATTTTGAGCCTGAGCCAGTGGTATTCTATTCGATAAATTCTGTTGGGACTGACATGTTCAAGGCTATTTCTTACTTTCTCCTCTTGGACTCCACTTGGTCTTGAGGTTTTATTTTTGTTTGTTTGTTTGTTTGTTTTTGTTTGTTTGTTTGTTTTTGATTTTTTTTCCTCTCCACTTGGACAACATTTGCTGAGATTCTTTGCTCTTACAAGGTCTGTAAAACATTTTGTTGGAATTTTGATGAGGATTGTACTGCATATGAAGAAAGCTTTGAATACCTTTCTTTTTCATTTTTGCTATGTTAGTCCTACATGTCCATGAGCATGACAAATCTTTCCATGTTCTGATATCTTCTTCAGTTTCTTTTTTAAGGGACTTGAAGTTCTTGTCATAAAGATATTTTACTTGCTTGGTTAGAGTTACACCAAGCAGAGAGAGCAGGGAGAAGGGGGAAACCAGGAAAGGGGATAACATTTGTGTTGTAAAGAAATAAACTATCCAATATAAAATGGTCAAAGAAAATACTTTCTGAACATGATGATTTGGTGATAAATGGTAGGTGAGTAGATAGTAATTTTAAAGTCTGGGGATATTTATTTTGTGCATTTTAGGTATTATTATGCCATGGTTTCAATGATTTTGTCTTTCCCAAATATTGTTTTAAAATTTAAACCCTAATGAGCTATAAAAAAGTGGATAGACTTTGTGATCTGAATGGGACAGGGAAGTTTCTACTTTCAGTGACTAGATTGGTGATCCTGTAAAAGAATAAACAAAGCTAACTTGAAATAAAAAAAGGTATTGCTTTCTTAAGTTCTTTTGCAGCTGTATTATCATTTGAATAAAAGGAAGGCTACTAATTTTGTTGAGTTAATTTTACATTCAACCACATTGCAAATGTAGTTTGTCTGCTGTAAAAGTTCTCTGGTAGACTTTTGTTGATTGTCTGTGTATAATATATCCTCTGTGAAGAGTGATATCTGGACTTTCTCCTTTCCAATTTGTATCCCATTGATCTCCTTTTGTTGTCTTTTTCATCTAGCTAGAATTTCAAGTACTGTATGGAATAGATGGGGAGAGAGTCAGCAGCCTTGTCTTGTCCCTGATTTTAGTGAGATTGTTTTAACTTTCTCTCCATTTAACTTGATGTTGGTTATTAGCTTGCTATTTTTTGCTTTTATTATGTTTAAATGTGGGCTTTGAATCTATGACCTCTCCCAAACTTTTAAAATGCAGAGATGTTGCATCTAATAAAATAATCATGTGATTTCAGTTTTTTTTTTTCAGTTTGTTTATGTAATGGATTAGAGTTGTGAGCAATCAGAGAGTGAGCTAACAACAAAAGTACACACATGGTCTCGGATGAGGTCCCCAGGATCTATGTAGCAGACATGCAGCACAGTTTCCCTGTGGGATTCCCAAACATTGAGGGACACAATAGGGCAGAGTCTCTCCCTAAAGCGGTAGCCTGATTATGGTATCTGTTCCCAAAAGCGATGCCTTGTCTGCCTTCAAAGGAAAAAAAATGGACCTAATTTGGCAGAAATTAAATGTTTCAGGGTTGGTAGGTGGTGGTGGGTTATAAGCATACTTTGTCAGACAAAATGGGGATGGGAAGTGGGGAATGGTTCTCTGTGGGAGAAATGAAGGCAAATGTCATTTGGGATATAAATAAATAAAGTCAGTGAATCAAAAATAACAATACAAGGAACATTTCTCAGCTTAGACCTAACATATATATTTAGTTAGTTAGTTAGTTAGTTAGTTTATTTTTTTCATTTTTATTACATTTATTTATTTATTTATTTATTTACATTTGAGATGTTATCCCTTTTCCTGGTCCTGCTCCCATCCCTCTTCCACCTCCACTTGTCTTTATGAAGGTGCATTAGCTCCTAATCACCCTCTCTACCCCATTGCCTTGGCATTCCCCTACATTGGGAAATCTTGCCCTCCAAGGACCAAAGACCTGTTCTTACATTGATGCCAGAAACTACAATCTTTCACTACATATGCAAATGAAGCCATAGGTCTCTAAATGTGTGTTCAATGGTTGGTGATTTTGTCCACGGGAGTTTTGGAAGGGTTGGTTGGTTGATAATGTTTGTTCTTCTCATGAGGTTGCTAACCCTTTCAGCTCCTTCAGTACTTTCTTTAGCACCTTAATCGGGATCCCTGTGTTCAGTCCAATGGTTAGTTGCAAACATGTTCAGTTGCATCTGTATGACTCTGGCCGAGCCCCTGAAGAGGCATCTCTATCTGGTTCCTGCTAAGTACTTCTTGGCATCACCAATAGTGCTTGCTTTGGTGGCTGCATATGGGGAAGATATCTGGTGAGATAGCCTCTGAATGATCTTTTCTTCAATCCCTGTTCCTCTGTTTGGCCTCATATTTCCTCCTGTGTTTAGTTCTCCTTTCAAAGAAGGACTGAGTCATCCCCATTCTGGCCTTTCTAATTTTGAGCTTCATAAAGTCTGTGAATTGTTTCTTTGGTATTCAAAGCTTCTAAGGCTAGTATCTGCTTATTATCAGTGAGTGCATACCATGTGTGTTCTTTTGTGACAGTGTTACCTCACTCAGGATGACAGTCTCTGTTTCCATTAATTTGCCCAGGAATGTCATGCAGTCATCATTTCCAATGGCTGAGTAGTGCACCAATGTGTAAATGTACCCCGATTTCTATAACCATTCCTCTGTTGAAGGATATCTGGGTTCTTTCCAGCTTCTGGATATTATACATAAGGCTGTTGTCAGGACTTAGGACCTGCATGCAGATGACTGAGCTCCCAATAGATACATTTAAGATAGCTACTGATGCTATCTTCTTGAATATATAGTACAAATATTCTGTTAAGAAATAACTAGTACTTTTTCCCTTACTGCTTTTAATATTTTTTTCTTTACTTTGGGCACTTGGAGTTTTAACTATTATGTGTCAAGAGGAATTTCTTTCTGATCCAATCTATCTGGAGTTCGGTAGGCTTGCTTTATGCTCATGTTAATCTCATTCTTAAGGGTAGGGAAGTTTTCTTCTGTGTATCTATTCAGTGAGACCAGATATAATTCATTGAAGATAATGAATTCTTAAAAACTTTTATTTTGGTACTCTTGGTAAAAATCAGTTATCTATAGAATTGGAAGTTGTGTACTTTCAGTGTTTTAGATTTTTTTGATTATACACTTTCAATTCTTTGGTTAGGTATATTTTGATATTTTTTTCCTGTGGCTATTATAAATACTATTATTTTCCTAATTTATTTTTTTTTAAAACACACTAGAGTTCTCCATAATCCAAGAGCTAAGAATATAGCATTGTGGTAATTTTTGGTATTCAAAGATCATTATGCTTAATCTTTTTTTATCTTGAAAAATAAAATTTTCAGTTTATTATATTTATGATTATCAGTTATTATTAAATCAATATATATTTAACCATTCTTTTTTAATGCTTAATCTATATGCACCAAGAAATCTGCTTCCATGTTACATTCTGTTTTAAATGTACTTTATGCTTATGGTAACTAGTGGGATGTCAATGTATGCTATCAAAACTTTAAAAGAATTAAGTACTAACAAAAAAATTATGCACTCCTTAAGAGAGAACAAGTGCCAGCCCAAGCTGCTATACCCAGCAAAACTATCAATCACCATCGATGGAGAGACGAAGATATTTAAGACAAATCAAAATTCACACAATATCTGACCACAAACCCAGCACTACAACGAATTATAGGTGGAAAACCCAATACAAGGAGGGAAAATACAGCTTAGTAAAAACAAGAAAACTCCTAAACAAGAAAACTAAAAGAAGAAAAAAACACAGACACAACTCAACCCAAAAAAGCAAAAATGGCAGGAAACAAAAACAATTATTCCTTGATATCTATTAACATAAATGGTCTCAACTCCCCGATAAAGAGACATAGACTATCAGACTGGATACATAAACAAAATCCAGCCTTTTGCTGCATACAGAAAGCTCATCTCAGAGACAGAGACAGACACTATCTCAGAGTAAAAGGGTGGGAAAAAAACTTCCAAGCAAACAGCTCCAAGAAGCAAGCTGGAGTGGCTATTCTAATATCGAATAAAGTAAATTTCCAACCAAAAGTTATCAAAAAAGATAAAGAAGGACACTTTTTACTCATTACCAGGGAAATCTGTCAGGAGGAACTCTCAATCCTTAAAATATACGCTCCAAATAAAAAATCACCCACATTCATAAAAGAAACTCTACTAAAGCTCAAAAAATACATTTCACCCCACACAATAATAGTGGGAGACTTTAATACCCCACCCTCACCAATGGACAGATCAGGGAAACAGAAACTGAACAAGGACACTGCAAAACTAGCAGAGACTTTGAACCAACTAGAATTAATAGATATATACAGAACATACTATCCTAAAGTAAAAGAATACACCTTCTTCTCACCACCCCATGACACCTTCTCGAAAATTGACCACATAATTTGACACAGAACGAGCCTTCATCGATATAAGAAGATTGAAATACTCCCATGCACCCTCTCAGATCACCATGGTCTACGGCTGGTCTTTAACAACAACAAAGACAACAAAATGCCCACATACACATGGAAACTAAACAACGCTCTGTTAAAGGATAGCAGGGTCAAAGAAGAAATAAAGAAAGAAATTAAGGACTTTCTAGAATTCAACGAAAACGATAACACAACATACCCAAACCTATGGGATGCAATGAAAGCAGTATTGAGAGGAAAACTCATAGCCCTAAGTGCTTCCAAAAAGAAACTGGAGAGAGCTCACATCAGCAACCTGACAGCACAGCTAAAAGCCCTAGAACAAAAGGAAGCAGATATACCCAAAATAAGTAGACGGCAAGAAATAATCAAAATTAGGGCAGAAATAGACCAAATAGAAACAAAAAGAACCATTGAAAAAAATCAACAAAACAAAGAGTTGGTTCTTTGAGAAAATCAACAAGATTGATAAACCCCTAGCCAGACTAACTAAAGGGCAAAGAGAGAGTATCCAAATTAACAAAATCAGAAAGGAAAGTGGTGGCATAACAACTGAAACTAAGGAAATTCAAGAAATCATCAGGTTCTACTACAAAAACTTATACTCCACAAAATTGGAAAATCTGGAGGAAATGGACAAATTCCTAGACAGATACAAGGTTTCAAAGTTTAACCAGGACCAAGTAAACCATCTAAATAACCCTATAACCCCTAAAGAAATAGAAGAAGTCATCAAAAGCCTCCCAACCAAAAAAAGCCCAGGTCCAGACGGGTTCAGTGCAGAATTTTATCAGATATTTATTGGGGATATAACACCAATATTCGCCAAACTACTCCAAAAGATAGAATCAGATGGAATATTACCCAACTCATTTTTTGAGGCTACAATAACCCTCGTACCTAAACCACACAAAGACCCTACAAGGAAAGAGAACTTCAGACCAATCTCACTTATGAACATTGAGGCAAAAATACTCAACAAAATCCTTGCTAACCGAATCCAAGAACACATCAAAACCATCATTCATCATGACCAAGTAGGCTTCATCCCTAGGATGCAGGGATGGTTTAACATAAGGAAATCCATCAACGTAATCCACCATATAAACAAACTCAAAGACCAAAATCACATGGTCATCTCACTAGATGCTGAGAAAGCATTCGACAAAATCCAACACCCCTTCATGTTAAAAGTCCTGGAAAGAACAGGAATCCAAGGCCCATATTTAAACATAATAAAAGCAATATACAGCAAACCAACAGCCAACATCAAACTTAATGGCTAGAAACTTGAAGCAATCCCACTTAAATCAGGGACTCGACAAGGCTGCCCACTCTCCCCCTACCTATTCAACATAGTACTGGAAGTCCTGGCTGGAGCAATTAGACAGCAAAAGGAGATCAAGGGGATACAAATCGGAAAGGAAGAGATAAAAACATCACTCTTTGCCCATGACATGATAGTGTACTTGAGTGACCCCAAAAATTCCACCAGAGAACTCCTACAGCTGATAAACAAGTTCAGCAAAGTGGCCGGATACAAAATTAACTCAAACAAATCATTAGCCTTCCTATACACAAAGGACAAACATGTGGAGAAAGAAATTAGGGAAAAGGTACCCTTCACAATCGTTACAAAAACTATGAAATACCTTGGTGTGACTCTAACTAAGCAAGTTAAGGACCTGTATGACAAGAACTTCAAACCTCTAAAGAAAAAATTGAGGAGGATCTCAGAAAATGGAAAGACCTCCCATGCTCATGGATTGGAAAGATCAACATCTTAAAAATGGCCATCCTACCAAAAGCAATCTACAGATTCAATGCAATCCCCATCAAAATTCCAACCCAGTTCTTCATGGAATTGGAAAGATCAATGTGCAATTTCATATGGAATAATATTATTATGGAATAATAATAGAATAGCAAAATCCATCCTCAACAACAAAAAAACATCTGCGGGAATCACTATACCTGACCTGAAGCTATATTACAAGGCAATTTTGCTGAAAACTGCATGGTACTGGTACAGAAATAGGCAGGTGGATCAATGGAATTGAATAGAAGATCCAGAAATGAGCCCTCATGTATATGGTCACCTGATTTTTGACAAAGGAGCAGTAAACATTCAATGGAAAAAGGACAGCCTATTTTACAAATGGTGCTGGTCCAACTGGCACTCAACATGCAAAAGAATGAAAATAGACCCGTTCTTATCTCCTTGTACAAAGCTCAAGTGTAAGTGGATTAAAGATCTCCACATTAAACCAGATACACTGAAACTATTAGATGAGAAAGTAGGGAAAACCTTAGAACACATAGGCACAGGAGAAAATTTCCTGAACAAATCAACAATGGCTCAAGCTCTAAGGTCAAAGATTAACAAATGGGACTTAATGAGATTGCAAAGTTTCTGTAAGGCTAAGGACATCATCAAGAAAACAAAACGGCAACCAACAGAATGGGAAAAGATCTTTACCAACATCACATCAGATAGAGGCCTAATATCCAAGGTGTACAAGGAACTCAAAAAGCTAGACACCAGAGAATCAAATAACCCTATTAAAAAATGGGGTACAGAGCTAAACAAATCATTTTCAGTTGAGGAACACCGAATGGCCGAGAAACATCTGAGGAAGTGCTCGACATCCTTAGCCATCAGGGAAATGCAAATCAAAACAACCCTGAGATTCCACCTCACACCAGTCAGATTGGCCAATCTCCAAAACTCAGATGACAGCAGATGCTTGCGAGGCTGCAGAGAAAGAGGAACACTTCTCCACTGTTGGTGGGGTTGCAAGCTAATACAACCACTCTGGAAATCTGTCTGGCGATACCTCAGAAAATTGGATATACTACTACCTGAAGACCCAGCTATTTCACTTCTGGGAATATACCCCAGAGACACTTTAATACACAACAACGATAAATGCACCACAATGTTCATAGCGGCTCTATTTATAATAGCCAGAAGCTGGAAGGATCCCAGATGTCCTTCAGAAGACGAATGGATACAAAAATTGTGGTACATATACACAATGGAATACTACTCAGCCACCAGAAACAATGACTTAACCAAATTCTTAAGAAACTGGCTGCATCTAGAGAAGATCATCCTGAGTGAGATAACCCAGTCACCAAAGAACAGACATAATATGTAGTCACTGATAGTGGGATGCTAACCCAAGAGGCTTGCACTCCCCCAGAACCAACTCACAGACTGTATGAAGTCCAAGAAATAAAGAAAACAAAAAATATACATATATTTACAAAACAAGAAGACTTTGACTATTTCCATGTTGCGTTTTGTTTTACATGTACTTTTCGCTTATCGTATCTAGTAGGTTTTCAATGCATACTGTTAAGCCCTTGAAAAAAATCAAGTACTGACTAAAAAATATATTCACATGGTTTTATGTAAAATTTATTTTAATGTCTGAAAAAACAGTACTGACAAAAATGTATAATATTAAGCAAAAAATGTTTAAACTCTGTACATTAATCTTTGTTTTGCAAAATAAAGTCGTTAAAAAAAAGAAAAGACACTGAATAAATTTCATTGATGTTAAGATGAAAAAAAATTCATATATAAAAGCCAAAATGCCTTTAAAAATTTGTATATATACCACTTTTTTAAAAAAAAAAAATAAAGTTGTAAGAGAGATAAAAACATTGATTGACCTTACATGTTCCTGGCTTATCATCAAAATACCAAGATTTATTATGAAATAATTTTTCATTTAATTCATTGTTACACATCTCAATGCTACTCTAATTTTTCATTTGTAATTTTATGCCCTTTAGATATGTCGTCTAGATGAACTAGAAATTCACCTTTTTTTTTACACAGTTGCAAGCATACCTACACATATCATATATGCTTGCATATTCTTGGATAAAAGTAAGTTACACTTTAGGCTTAGTATTAAATATTGCTGGAACAAAATTGAACATACAATGATATCCTGTACTACTAATAAGGAATGTTTCAGCATTTTATTATTCAATAAATAAACAATGCATGCAGTCTTAAAAAGATTTTGCAACCAGCAGGGCAAAATACAAGTGTACAGAATTTCATTTCCTATGGTTGATTCCTGAATTTGATCTTCACCACCTCTTGGGATTTGCAAAACTTCTGTGTGCAGGAATTTCAGGTGGAAAGGGTCATGATCTCCCTTTTATTGTACTATACAGGAGCAGTCTGAAGCTTGGTTTTAATGTTCACTCTTGTAGAAAAATGAACATGTCTACATGATTGACAGGCAAAAAGGAAGAATGGATAGTCAATAAATATATCTCATGTATTAGTTATATTTAATGAGAATATTCATACAGCTATAAAAAGATTACATAAATAAAATGATAATGCACTATATGGCATAGTACAGAATATACAGTTAATGTTTTTGCATAAATACACATCCTTTTGTATTTTATATATATGTTCTTGTCCTTTTTTTGATTTTTTTAAAAAAAATTCATGTTATTTGTTGTATTCTGTAGTCTCCCTGGTCTAAATTAACAGGGCATCTCACCTCAACATTTCTGCAGCAAATTTTGTCCTCACACAGAACTTTGATTTCTATTTAGCTGGGTCTTTTCTCTGTTAGCTGCATCATTTAAAAAAAAGTGGCTGAAACATTGGACAAAACAACTATGTAACACTTGTAGGTACAGATAATTTTCATCAATAATTAGACACTTCCTCTTTAGCTGTAAACAGCATTTGTAATTTTTTTAGCTATTGCTTAATTTATTCAATATTTATTGCTTTACTTCTTAAAAACATTATCATAATATATAGTATATCTCTCAAAGATGTGTGGTTTAGTAGCTTTCTTAATTGTATTTAATTGAAAGATACAAAATGCATTCATCATTTTAAAATACTATCAAAATATATATGTCACAAAAGTATCACAAACTTGCAATTGTGATGAGAGTTTCATCATACAATTGATAATAGTAATTTCAAGGGGCCAGGTTTCTTTTAATTCCAGCACTCAATAGACATGAGTAGGCAGAATTCTGTGTCACAGGCCACCCTGATCTACATATTGAGTTTCATGACAACCAGGGGCTTATATTGAGATCCTGTTTCAAAAGAAGGAACACCAGTAGCCCAAGGCTTGTCTTTTCCATTTTGGGTTCCTGATTTTTGTTTGTTTATTTATTTTTCTTCTGTGTGTTTCTTCAAAGTTACTCTGAGACTTTTATTTGCACTAACAGAATCTTACAATTCAATTATATCCAGCAGTTTAGTTGTTAAACATAGTGATATTTTTGCCCCCCTTCGGAACTTTTCCTTATATTTTCCAAATAATGTAAGTGCATGAATAGTATTTTTGATTTTGGTTGACACACAAACAATCCTTACTACCTTAGACTAGATGAAGGGAATATACTTGTAGCATTCTCTTTCTGCAACATTGAAAGCACAGTACTGTGCCTTCCCAAGATGCACAGAAATGTTATTCTGAACTAGAGTGACCAAAGTATCGAAGCTCAGGCATCCTTACAAATTTAAGGTGCATTTTTACACAGGCTTCCATAGAACATTTGACATTAAAATATGCACACCTTATATGTGTGGGTTCTTTTCTGAATAATGAAAATTGATTTCATGCCACCCTCTGCACTTGTCACACTGTTTGACAGGAAATAAGGTGGCAAAACGTAATTATAAAATATACTCGGGAGTCTCCGGTTGTGTACTTTAACCTTTTTAGTATTCTGAATTTCAACAGATGGTCATTCCTGCTCTTCCCAACAGGGGTTTCAGATTTTAAATAGGGGAGAAATGTCCATCCAATCAAATCCAGAACTCTGAAAAGGTCAAATTAGTATTGTACATGGCAGTTATTCTCAGAATGTATTAAACATTAACAAACTGACAGCTTATTCTTTTGACACTATGTAAGACAACTTTCCACATGAGAAAGCTTTCAACAAGAAAGAAAAATGCAAGTCATTTGACATTTTCTGTTACAACCTTTGCTACAACAGATCACAGAGTAAACTCTCAATACTAGATTAGTATTTTTTCGGAAAGATATTCTAGAGATTAAATATTTTGCAAACACTAATGTTAAACCTATATATCTCTAACTGTATACATAAACACACACATATAGATGTTAATTTGTGAAATGAATAGTGTTATTATACACAAATTTCCTTTTAAACATAATACTACATTTTGTATTTTAAAAGTCAATATTTATATCATTTCAATTAAATTAGCTTTATTTTAAATGACATGATGAATGAAATTAAAAAATAATGATTTGATAAACACATTTTGTACAATTTATATTTCCTTAAATATTTTACTTTAAACATTGTTTTATTATTACCTACAAAATATTTCTTTCAGATATTGGAACTACATAATAAAATTCACCTCACAAAGTGCTGGGAAAATGAAGCCAAAAATAGGGAGGAAATAGAATAGGTCACAATAATCTTTAAAACATAATTGTAAAATGTTATTTAAGTTTTTATACACTTATACTTTCTTTTTCCATATGAAATCATCTTATTCAAATTTTATGTACTTTAATTAATGATTTAATTTGCTTATATGCAAAGAGTTGCAGAAACACACTTTTGACTTGGCATAGCACCTGTTAGTGCACTAAGACATCATTCAGACTCTTTTTTTTACTAGTCTGAAATTTTTAATAAACTTTTGCACTTGTAAATACTCATTTTATTAATACAAAACAATATAATTAATATGAAACAATATTTCTTTCCTTGGCTTCTACATGTAACATTTATATAACAAAATACTATTAAAATTATTATTTTTATACACATTCTAACTACTTTTTGTTTTAATTTATTTATTTCATTTATGGGAGTATGCAGTCGCTGTTATCAGAACAGAAAAGGACAACAGATCCAGTTGCAAATGGTTGTGAGCCACCACGTGGTTGCTGGGAATTAAACTCAGGACCTCTGGAAGCTCAGATAGTGTTCCTAACCACTGAGCCATCTCTCCTGCCCCCAGATACCTACTATTAAATGTCAGATCTACAATGCAAATCAGAAACAACACCCAAAAGAGACTGCCTTCCATCTGGCCACAACTGGTACATACAGTAAGATTTAGTGGTATGAGCTGATTCTCAGGAAGCATTGTGACCATGCATACAGAATTCTGTAGTGTGTCCTTCTGCTTTCATATAACAAATTATACATGACAATAAATCATAACTCCTTAATTTGGATGAGTTCACACTAGTGTAGCATATATACTTTAAGATAATGCTATAATACTATTTGTACATTATGCAAGCTGAAAATTAATAAACAACATTCTCATTAAAGCTACTTCTTACCAATTTTCCTGTTTAATTTGCTATAGAAATTACACACAAGTAACTATCCACTATGAAAATTAAGATATCCAATATAACTTAAATTGTGCAGAGTTATTAAAACCCAGGCATTTATAGAAAAAAGCCCTATGGTTACTCAGTCAGGAGTGAGTAATAGATAGGAAAAACTTCTAGGAATTAGCCTAATAAGGAATAGTTTATGTCTTATAATATACACTAACTAAATTGTTAAGAGGTCTTGTTTATTATTACAAATATAAAATAAATAATTTTTGTTCAAAGAGTTTTTATTTCAAAATACTAGAAGCTAAAAGAATTAATATTTTTACAGGATTAGACAATATATTAAAAACTCCCTGGAAATAAATCAGAAGAATATCTGGAAAGTGTGAAGAAGATACACAGAAAGAAATCAGCACGGGGAATTTGTGGAGCAGAAATACGTACAGTTTGTGTGTGAACTTAACCCACTAAACCTACTTTGTTTTTATAAATAGTTAGAAAATATTTAAATCCACAAATATGGGGTACATTATTTATTAGTATGAAATTCATGTTATTATAGGTGAGTTAATGAGCACTGTTTCTTTTAACTTATATCATGCAATACTTTATTTAGAACTGCCAATTGAAATTTGACAGAATTTGACTACCTTAAGGGTACTATGGAAAAAGTGAAAACTTGGTTAAAACTCCTATATTTTATAAGAGATAACCACAAAGCTATGCTGAATATGAAATGGGCCTTTCATATGTTCAATATCTTATATCTTGAGAAAAAGAATAATATTATATCCTCTTGATGTCAAATTCTGATGTTAGAAAACACATGCACAAAGTGTATGAAAGATTGCCATCTTGATAAAGTATGGATTTTAGTAATTGAACTTATGCCTTGATTATTTCATTTGCTCAATTATTGTCAGAAGAAAACAATTCATTTGTCCAATTTTGTGTGTCAAGTTATTAGGTACTTTGATAAGTGAGTGGAAATTAAAACAAAGACAGTTATTGTTTTATTCTTAAAATATTGTTGTTAACTGAAAACATGTATGGGAAGTGTCTCCCATACTCCATCAATAAGGCAGTGATGACTTACTTAATTACCTCATCCACTAAGGTTTTAATTAGCAAATATGCACTTAGTAAGGCTCATTAACTTAAATGTGTCTTCAATTACAATTAATACATTTGTAAATAATCATTTGTTGTTTATATTTTTCTACATGCCACTTTGTTAAGTCAATAAATTGTACTTTGAAAATAACAAGTTGTGGTTAGAATATTTAATAAAATATTAACATATTTTGAATAGAAATTTTGTACTAACATTGAATCAATTCACTTTGGCTTTCACTGTTTTGCCTATAACTCATAATTACAACCAAAAAAAAGTTTAGTAATTATGAATCTCCTCCTACAGTATTAGAGGTGCTGAGGGAGTAATGCTTAGATCATCAAGGAAGAACAGCCAACTATAAGACATTAGAGATACTATTAACACTGATTCTGGTCATCTTGTCTCATTATTAAGTAAGTAATGCATGTCCCTGCCCAGAGGTGGCTGCTACAAACCTTTCTTTTATCCCCAGAAACAAGCAGCAGTGAGCAGCGACCTGTTTTTATTCAGGTTGATAGACAGCAAATAAAATGACACATCGATTTCTATTTCAACATTATTTATCTATTATTTACTGTGCAAGATTTTTTCTCTGCTGCCTAAAGCTTTGGCAAGATTAGGACTCATTCCTCAAAAATTTAATATATTAATTTTGTTCTGCATGACAATACGTGTAGTTTATAACTACTTTCTCATGTAGGACATAAACTCAAAAAATATAGTCTAATCCAAAAACAATAAACAGTTCAAAATCATATTGATGTGTAATAATATATATAATTTAGGATTAATTTTGATTGTACTTATTTGTAATCTCTTAAGATAATTTGTAGGTTCTCTTTTCCAGAAAGTTACCAAATTTTTTTTTCATCATTTTTATTGTATATTCTCTGTATTTACATTACAAATGTTATCGTCTTCCTCTCACACCCATCACTTCTCACCATCCACTTGTTTACATGAAGGGAGCCATGGGTCTCTCCATGTGAACTCATTGGTAATCCCTGAGAGCTCTGGAGGGCTTGGTGACTAATATTGTTGTTCTTCCCATGAAATTGCAAACCCTTTCAGTTCCTTCAGTCCTTTCTCTAGCTCCTCCATTGGGGTCCCCATACTCAGTCCAATAGTTATATGCAAGAATCCTCATCTGTATTAATATGGCTCTGGCAGAGCATCTGAGGAGGCATCCATATCTGGTTCCTGCCAATAATCACTTCTTGGCATCAGCAATAGTGTGTGGGTTTGGTGGCTACATATGAGATGGACCCTCAGGTAAGGAGGTCTCTAGATAACTTTTTCTTCAGTTTTGTCTCCTATATTTCTCCCTATATTTCCTCCCATTAGTGTTTTGTTCTTCCTTCTAAGAAGGACTGAGACATCCACTTTCTGGCCTTCCTTCTTTTTGAGCTTCATAATGTCTATGGATTTTTTCTTGGGATGTAATAGGATGTTTTTGGGCTAGTATCTGCTTATCAGTGAGTGCATACCATGTACTTTCTTTTGTGACTGGGTTACCTCACTCAGGATGATAGATTCTATTTCAATCCATTTACCTAAGAATTTCAGGAAGTCATTGTTTTTAATAGCTAAGTAGTACTCCATTATGTAAATGTACCAATTTTTCTGTATCCATTCCTCTGTTGAAGGACATCTAGGTTCTGTCTAGCTTCTTGTCTAATGGTTCCTCAGAACAAAAAATATTCACGGGAGGAAATACAGAGACAAACTTTGAAGCAGAGTCTGAAGCAAAAGGCCATCCAGGGACTGTCACACTTGGAGATCCAACCCATACACAGCCACTAAGACAATATTGCAGATGCCAATAAGTGCATGCTAACAGGAGCCTCATATATTTGTCTCCCGAGAGTGTCTGCCAGATCATGGCAAATACAGAGGCAGATGCTCACAGCCAACCATTGAACTGAGAAAGGGGTTCCAATGGAGGAGTTAGAGAAAACATTAAAGGAGATGAAGGGATTTGCAAACCCAGAAGAACAACAGTAACAACCAACAAGAGCTTCCCAGACTAAACCACTATCCAAAAAGTACACATGGATAGACCCGTGGCTCCATCTTCATATATAGCAGAGGATGGTCTTGTTGGGCATCAACAGGATAAGAAGCCCTTTGTTCTGCCATAGTTTGAGGACCCAGTGTAGGGGAATGTCTGGGTGAGAAAGCAGGAGATGTTCGGGGGCACTTTTATAGAAGCAGGGGAGCAGGAATGAGAGAGGTGGTTTATGGAGGAGAAACTGAGAAAGAACAACATTGAAAATGTAAATAAAGTATATCAAATAAAAATAAAAATTTATATTAGGAAGCTTTGTATCACTTCAGATGCAAAACCTTCAGAATGAGGCAGTAGTGAAATTTGGATAGAAATGGTAACTTGAACATGGTGGAGCATGTGTCCTTTTTTTTATTTTGGAGCAGCTGGAGCAGGTATATGCCCAGGATTGGTATAGCTGAGTCCTCTGTCCAATTTAATGTGGAACTGCCAGACTGATTTCCAAAGTGGTTGTACCAGCTTACAAGCCCACCAACAGTGGAGGAATGTTCCTCTTTCTATACATCTTGCCATCATCTGCTGTCATCAGAGTTTTTAATCTTAGCCATTCTGATTGGTGTGAACTATAATTTCAGGGTTTTGTTTTTTTTTATTTTTTGTTTTGTTGTTGTTGTTTGCATTTTCCTGATGACTAGAGATGTTGAGCACTTCTTTAGGGGTTTCTCATACATTTGATATCCCTCAGTTGAGAATTCTTTGTTTAGCTCTGTACCTCATTTCTTAGAAGGATTACTTGATTCTCTAGTGTCTAACCTCTTGAGTTATTTGTATGTATTTGACATCAGCCCTCTATCAGGTGTAGGATTGGCCAAGATCTTTGTTCATTCTGTTGGTTGCCATTTTGTCCTAATGACAGTGTTTTTTGTTTTTATCTTACAGAATCTTTGCAATTTCATGAGATCCCATTTGTCAATTCTTGATTTAGAGCCTAAGCCATTGCTGTTCTGTTCAGAAAATTTTCTCCAGAGCCCAAATGTTCTCTACAACCTATTAATCTTTATCAACCAAGACTTTAATTTTTAAATAAGCTTCACTCTGTTCCTTATCATTATTTTTAAAATTTCTCACTATCTTGCAAAAGTATCTGTTATTTTCCAAGTTTCTTGTTTGCTAAAAATGTTTTTATTTCCATTAAAATCCATACTTACCTCTAATATTACTTTAACAATGACTTTTTTTGTTTCACACATGGACATCTAGTTTCAGCTACACATGTTACAGCCACATACACACACATAGACACACACACACACACACACAATTACACACAGACACACAATATGAGAGGGAGAAAAGGGACACAGAAGAAGGATACAGAACATTTTGACTGAGTAACAACTCAGCATGCTATGTACATTTATTTCCTTGTTCAGTAATTATATCTGATAATGTCACTGTTCCTGCTTGTGAAAATTGTCAGAGACCTTCATTAAACAGTAGCTTTCCTTTTCTTCTGTTTTACTGCTCCAATCACTGCAAGTTAACTATTTTCCACTTTTTCTGCTAAAATTGATGTCCTGTGATAACACAATGTCAAGCCCTCTCTCTTTTAAAGAGAAATGTCAGTGTGTGGGCCTTGGGGCTAGGAGATAGGAGGTATGTGGGGGGGGGGGGGCAACTGCCTGTGGGATGTATTGTATGAGTAAAAAATGAATAAGAATAAACACATGAATAAATAAAACCAGGGAGGATCTCACTAAAATCAAATTTGTATCACATTTTACAAAGACACAGGACATTCTTACTCTTTTTTCATAAGACTCCAGTCTATTAATGTGTTCAATTGATAAACACTACTTTGTCTCATACTGTGACAGATACTACCAAACATGCTTAAGAAATAAAGCTAAAGAAGTCTTTACAATCACAAATCTTATATTTTAAATTAGAAATTAGAAAACAGTACATGAATTGCAATAAAGTAATAAAAACATTAAGGCTTAAAAAGTAAAGTATTTCGCAAGTATGTAATCAATTCTGCAAAAGATAGAGATCAACAATAATTGCTGATTTAAAAAAAATAAAAACAAATATTTGCAAGACTATCAAAGAAAAAAAAGGAAAAAAGTAATATTATGAAGTAAAAAAATGTAAAAGAATTTAATTCTTTTATAGTATCATTAATTTCCCTCTCGTCAACAAAAGTTTGATGTTCTTGTTCCTGATTTTACATCGGACATAAAGAATACATATTTTGTACTTTTGAATAGAAAGAAGTATAAAGAAGATTTAGTATTGTTTTATTAATAATTTGTCATGGAGATTAGAGCATTATAATGACATATATTATGTACTAGGTATGCATAGGTTGTACATGTTTAGATTTTATTTAGATTGATTAGGTAACATTACACGTATTTATATTGTGAGGAGGAACAAAGCCAGTTTAAAAAATCATTAACAAATTTTGTACTTAATGTTATTACTATGATAAGAACAATAATCTGATATTTATTCATGTGTAGAAATAACTGAGGGGTAGATAAACAATTTGAGGCATTTCAGGAATATAACAAAGGTATAGTAAGCATTTACATTGTATTACCACTAATGAGTTAGTTCTCACATGTTAAATAAAATTTTCTCAAACTAAGGTAAAAATATTGAATCTCGTTCTTGGTGAAAGAAAAAGTTCATTAAGTTCTTTCATTGAATGATTAAAAATGGCCATCTTACCAAAAGCAATCTACAGATTCAATGCAATCCCTATCAAAATTCCAACCCAGTTTTTCATTGAGCTGGAAAGAGCAATGTGCAATTTCATCTGGAATAACAAAAGACCTAGAATACCGAAATCCATCTGCAACAACAAGAAAATATTTGTGGGAATCACTATTCCTTACCTCAAGCTATATTACAAGGCAATTGTGCTGAAAACTGCATGGTACTGGTAAAGAAATAGGCATGTGAATCAATGGAATAGAATAGAAGATCCAGAAATGAGCCCTCACATATATGGCTACCTGATTTTTTGACAAAGGAGCTGTAAACATTCAATGGAAAAAGGTCAGCGTATTCAACAAATGGTGTTGGTCCAACTGGCACTCAGCATGCAGAAGAATGAAAATACACCCTTTCTTATTTCCTTGTACAAAGATCAAGAGTAAGTGAATCAAAGATCTCCACATTAAACCAGGTACACTGAAACAATTAGATGAGAAAGTATGGAAAACCTTAGAACTCATAGGCACAGAAGAAAATTTCCTGAACATAACACCAATGGCTTGAGCTGTAAGATTAAAAAATGGGACTTAATGAGATTGCAAAGTTTCCGTAAGGCTAAAGACACTGTCAAGAAAACAAACTGGGAGCCAATAGAGTGGGAAAAGATCTTTACCAAACCCACTTCAGATACAGGCCTCATATCCAAGGTATACAAAGAATTCAAAAAGCTAGACACCAGAGAATTAAACAACCCTATTAAAATTGGGGTACAGACTTAAACAAAAAGTTCTCAAACAAGGAATATCGAATTGCTGAGGAACATCTAAGGAAGTGCTAAACATCCTTAGCCATCAGGAAAATGCAAATCAAAACAACCCTGAGATTCCACCTCACACCATTCAGATTGGCCAAGATCCAAAACTCAGATGACAACAGATGCTGGCGAGGATTTGGAAAAAGAGAAACACTTCTCCACTGCTGGTGGGGTTGTAAACTGATATAATCACTCTGGAAATCAGTCTGGTGGTTCCTCAGAACAATGGACATAGTACTACCTGAAGACCCAGTTATTTCACTTCTGGGCATTTATCCCAGAGACACTCCAACATACAACAAAGATATATGCACCACATGTCCATTTCAGCTCTATTTATAATAGACAGAAGCTGGAAAGAACCCAGATGTCCTTCAGTAGATGAATGGATACAAAAATTGTTGTACATTTACACAATAGATTACTACTCAGCTATCAGAAACAATGGCTTAATGAAATTCTTACGAAAATCGATGCATCTAGAAAATATCATCTTGAGTGAGATAACCCAGTCACAAAAGAGCAGACATGATATGCAGTCACTGATAATGGGATACTAACCCCAGAAAGCTCTGAACACCCCAGAAACAACTCAGAGACTGTGTAAAGTTCAACAAAAAAAAGAATATATTTTAATTAAAATAGAACTGTATCACATCCCCCTTTACTCCCTATAGCCCCTCCTATTTTCTCTCCTATCCCCTCAAATTAATAGCCCCTTTCCCATATTATTGTTACATGTGTACATATCTGTATGTATATGTACCCACAAATACTTAATTACAACCTTAAAAATGTATTCAAAAAGAAAAAAATGATTAAAGATATATAATTCTTTGCTAATTATTTCTGAAAACATTAAGCAACACTGTTATTATTGTTCAAAATAATTCTAAAGATTACAAAATTAATTCTAAGCTATTCATTTATGATATGTTTTTTTCTATTGAACATTGTATACACTGCTTTTTAATTACTATAATTTTGGCTTTTCAAGAATCAATTCTGATTTTTTATGTAATATATATTTTAATAGAAAATAAACCTCATACATACCTGGGAGGTTTTAAAATATGTATATTTTGGCTTTGTGACATTAAGAATATATTTGAATGCATACTACCTTATTATTTTTCATGAATAATGCTGAGCACAATAATATCAAGAAAAAGAAAAGTTAATTTGAGTTAACAGGCTTTATTTTCTCAACCTTGAAGACTAGACTTGCACATTAAATATAATGCCACATTAATGGCATTTAGAAAAGTTCTATTCAGAATATGCTGATTTACTTGATCTTATTAAGTGGATATTACAGATATTTTACTTTCTTTTAGTCCTGAATAGTTTATGTCTGTTGATAAGAAAATAAAGTCAAAACAAGTTTTCAAGTCCTGAGTAGAAAAACTATTTAAAAATCCTTCCAATTGCAGTAGCAACTTAGGTTTATAAATAAAAATCTTAACTATCATATGATTTACCAATGTACAACTCAATATAATATCACATATACAAATAGAAGGACTTCACATGGAATAAAAAAAACATTTTTATTTTAGTACACATAGACTTAAATAGAAATATTAATAAATTAAATTATTTGATTTTGAATACAAAACAACTCATGCTATATTAAATTGTTGATTTTAAAGGAAGTAGTTTATCATTTCTATCTAATTGTTTCTCGGTTTAAACAATTTTTTATTATTTTTTAATCTTTACTTACAGTCTAGTCATTATACTTTTTCTTCTACACCTTCAGACAATTCCTCATGCCATTCTTCTTACCCAGTTTCAAAGAGGATGTCCTCATCCTACCCCTACCCTACCAGACCTTCTCCTTCTTGGTTCTTCCAGGGTAAGGTGCATCTCCTCTCACTGATGCCAGACCATACAGTCCTCTGCTGTACATGGGTTGCGGGGCTCTTATTAGCTGGTGTATGCTGCCTAATTGGTGGCTCAGTGTCTGAGAGATCTTAGGGGTCTGGGTTAGTTAAGACTGCTGGTATTCCTATGGTTTTTCCCTCCTCCTCAGCTTCTTCCAATCTTTCCCTAATTCAACCGCAGGGTTCTGTTCACTGATTGTGTGTAAGTACCTGCATCGAACTCTATCAGTTTTTTGTTGCACCTCTCAGAGTTCAGCTATGCCAGGCTGCTGTATTTAAGCACACCATAGCATTAGTAATAATGACAGTCCTTCGAACCTCCCCTTGAGATGAAATCCAGTTTTGGCTGATCACTGGAACTCCTTTCCCTCAGCCTCTTATTCATTTTTGTCCCTGAAGTTTTTTTTTTAGACAGGGATAATTCCGCATCAGAATTTTTGACTGTGGGGTAGCAACCCCATCCCTCCACTTGATGCCCTCTCTTTCTACTAGAGGTGGGCTCTACAAGTTCCTTCTCTCCACTGTAGTGTCCCTTTCTCTGTGTTCTGAATATCTCTCACTTCCCAGGGCTCTGGAACATTAATATAGAGGGTCTCCCCCACTTCCTACCTCCAGAGATGGCCTGTTACCTTTACCATTTTATCTGTTGGACCTCAGGTCTTTAGTCATCATTGACCCCCCTTCCCCAATACCTAAACAAAATTTAACTTTTTGAAAACACCAACCAACATAATAGTTGCCTATGATACATTAATAGACCTATATATGTAGAGACATCCACATATTCTCATAAGGAATTTCAAGGTATCCATTAATTAACCAAAGCATCAGAAGCAGCATTCTGATTCCCAATTGCTAATATTAAATTATTAGATGCTTATGCCTGAAAGTAAATATCTATGTTATGAAACTATGAATAAAAATTTGTCTTGGTACTCTTTTTTTTCTTGTGTTCTCCTTTTCTAACTGTACTCCTTTTTTTAGAATATGGTAGGCCTCTAATGATATTTCAAACTAGAACTGAAATTATAGTAATACCATCCCATCATGGGAGAAGAGCACAATCTGACACACACTTCAGTCTTTTAAATCACTGTATTCACCTACCATACTTCAATGGAATAAAAATGGAATTGCTTTACTCTAACACAGACTGTTTAAAAAAGGAAGGCAGCTGTAAACAGCACTTCCGATTGTTCTGGCCTTAAGAGTCAACCATCCATGCTGTCAGATGGTTTTACAGCAGCCACGGTTTGTGCACATAAAGAGAAGTGAAGATCAACTGAAGGTCTCTCTTAGAAGACTGTAGATGTTGCTATCAAGCTCTATCAATGCAAACTATTGGGATGTCTATCTAGATGCATCTATAGATAGGCACACTGAATCACGTAATAGAGAGAGCTGTGGAAAAAGAATGTAATCAAGAGTGCAGAGAAAGGAAAATTATGGTTACACCCAGGTCTTGTGTATGGAAGTTAGATCTGATTTTTAAATAATAGACAAGTCTTTATATAGAGCAAATTATAATAACAAATTAAGGTCATTATTTTTGTACAGGCCATCACCTATGAAAATTTTTACATTTATGATAGAATTTATTTATTATGTCTTGGAAAATAACATATTAAACCTTTTTTGGTTCAAAATCAGGATGTTGAAGTTTGGAGACAATAGAAGAAGAAAATGCTAAAATTTGTTTATACTAGAAATGGTGATAGAATGTAGTAAAAATGTTAACTGAGAAAGGATTTTATATTTTAATATGTTTGCTCTATTTTCTACTCATTTTGTGGTTACAAAATAAAACAAAACATTTCTAACACATAAATGCAAACAAAAGATACAAACAAAAAGAAACAGGGTGTACTCAATATATTTATTGCATGTCATCACAGTCACTAAGGGAATATATAGTAAAAAGAAATGGTTAAATTTTATGTTAGGTCCTTATCACTCCACTGAGTGTCCTGCTTGGCTACAGGATGTACCCACTTCTGACTACATATCCCCTACTGCTAGGAACTTTAGCTATGCTTACCCTCATAAACTCCCTGTAGCCTCTTCCTTCTCAGGCCTCCAGCTGGAACCAGAGGTACACATCCCAAACCTCATATCTCTGAAAATTTCATTCACTCTCTCAGCCCTATCTTCCCAGCTCTCACACAGAGTTTCCTTTCTCCATCTACCTCCAAGGACTGTTTTAATTCCCCATCTGTTATTTAGATGCTTTAGTCCTTTGAATGGTAGAATTGATGTCTTAAATTGTATGACTTATATGCACTTAAAAAAAGAGTACATACCATGGTTGTCCTTTTGGATTCAGGTTACCTCACTGGGGATGATATTTTATTGTTCAATTAGTTTGCTTGGAAATATAGGGATATCTGTCTTAGTTTGAGTTTCATTGCTAAGAGTAGAAACAATGACCAAAACAACTATTATGAAGGTAAATACTTAGTAGAAGCTCTTTATAGTTTCAAAAATTAAGCCCATTTTCATCATGGTGAGAAGCAAGGGAGCAGCCAGCCAGACATCGTGCTGGAGAAGGAGCTAAGAGTTCTACATCCTGATCATAAGGCAGCCAAGACATACTGACTGTTCTACACTGGAAGAAGAGTGATACATGTTGCAGTAAGTATTAAAAATTTTAAATGGCTCTATCTTTCTATTGGCCTCAAGGTCTTACTCCTTAGGCCCATTTTTAGTTTGGAGCAGTGTACACCTCTGGAGCTCTGTCCAAGCTGCCCTCATGGCCAAACTTGTATGTGCAACTCCCTTCTGCTTGTTCTGTGCCTCTGTCCCGGGGTGTTTCTCTACCCCAAACATCCCACATAAATACTGTGGAAAGCCTCAATAGCATTCGCCATCACAAGATGGCGCTCACTTCCGTTGCGGCAGCCTGGCCCCTCCCTGTAAACAAACTGTGTGCTCATGTGCAAGAGTGTGTTCACGTCAAGTCTTTGCCCACCCAGGGGTGTGCCATTGAGATCATGAGTACGTGACCAATTAGACGTGGACCTGAAGCCTTGGGGGTTATATAAGGGACAGCTCGTGGGGCCTCTTGGTCTTCCTCTTCATGATGCAAGAAAAGCTTTGCTGCAGAAGGATCCTGGTATTCCATGTGCATTCTTGCTGGCGAAATGGTAGTGCGGGACAAAATACAACTCTACAGCTTAGCTTTTCATACATGGTTATATATTCAACTCTCAATCCACAAACCCTCTACAAAGCAAGATTACATCAACTAGGCAAAGATACAAACTGCCCTTCTATATGAGTTACTAGGTATATAAAATCCTTAATGTTCATATTTATTTAATGTCAGTCAATATTATCAGGGTCTAGCTGGTCCTCGAGAATCTCATCTTTCCACTGCATGACCTTCAACCTCCATCCTTTGACCTCAGACCTCTCAGCCCTCTCTACCTCCCTTGCCCTGCCCAGTCACTGGCTTTCCTTTATTTTACTAATTTTAAAATGGGAAGGTTCAGTTGGAGTCTCATGAATAGGCATCCCTTCTTGGGAAAGTAGAATTAACATTAAACTACAAACAGCTTCAGGACTATCTACAGATATACTTCTTCCAACAAGGCTATGCTTCCTAGTAGTAGCACTTTCCTTGGACCAAGCATATTTAAACCACTACAATTTCCTTATTTTTAATAGGTGAGCAGTATTCCATTGTGTAAATAAACCGCATTTTCTTTATGCATTCTTTATTTATGCAACATTTGGGCTATGATGAAAAAACTGCTATAAACATAGTGTCCTTGTGGTATGATGGGGCATCATTTGGATATATATCACAAAGTTTTTAATTACTATTGCTCTGAAATACATCTTGAAATCAGGGATGGTGATACCTCTACAACACAGAATTATTTTAGCTATTCTGGTCTCTTCTTCTTCTTCTTCATTTTCTTCTTCCTCTTCATTTTCTTCTGCTCCTCATTTCCTCCTCTACTTTCTTCTTTGTGTTTCATCTGAAGTTGAGAATTATCATTTAAAAGTCTCTAAAATTTTGGTGGGAATTGTGTTTAACCTCCAGACTGCATTTGGTAAAATGACCATTTTACTAAAATATGTAGGCTGAAACTAGTCCCCACACCACATATGTACCAAATGCCAGGTTAGGCTTCACATATGTCTCCCAACAACTGGGAAGAGGGCTTTCCCTTACTCTGTTGCTTACTAATAGATCTTGTTCCCCTAAATGGGCTGCCTCCCCTCATGGGGAGAGGTTGTGCTTAGTCCTGCAGTGTCCTGTTGTGTTAATGTGGGTTGGTACCCAGAGGATTTCTCCCCCTTCCCATAGGTGAAAGGGAGAGAGGGATTAGGGGAAGGAATGTGTGAAGGGGCCTACAAAGGGAGCTGTGATTTATATGTAAAGTAAACAAACAAACAGACAAATAAATAAATAAATAAGGGAACAATTGTGTATAATTTTATGGATAAGTTTTGTCTCTGAATAGCTAATTTGTATGCTTGTCTCTGTAGAGGGATATTTCTTCATCGTCTCCCAGATTTCCTCAGATATGAATAGATCTTTGTACAGTGTGGAGACCTCCTGGCCAGCTAATGTAGGTGAGATTCAAAAACTTTTGAACACTAAAGGATATAAACTAGCAGCATAGTTCATGATCCTCTGGTACTCAGATCTTTCTGTACCCTCTTCATAGTGTACCTTGAGGCTTATGTTTGGAATGTTTTGTAGATATATACTTGGGAGTAGGTGCCACTTCAGCATTTTATAAGTCATGGACTGTGTGTTATGGTCCCAAACTTTTCCTGCTTCTTTAGTTGCTGCATCAACTGTAGTTAGAATAGTATAAGGACCTTGTTCCAAGGGCTAGATTTTTGTTTCAGTGAATTAAGAATTACATGAAGAAAGGATGAAAGAATCTATTAACAAAATTATTGATTAGGAAATCATGATGGCTTTTAATAACTTTTATTTAACTCTCTCTCTTTTGAATTCCCTCAGCATTTCATAAATTAACTTGTAAAATGCTTATTTATGGTGGTCATGAGTGAAACAAAATTTAGAAAATGTTCAGGCTAAAATCCTCCTGATTCACCTAAGCCAAAGAAAATCTCTGGTGTGAAAATTACATGACATCAAATTTCTGTTTCAGAGAGAAGCTTATGGAGGCTTGTTTATGGACATTTACTGACAGTGTTTGTGACTATTCTTATATTATATGTTGAAAATACATAACAACAGCCATATGGCTCAAAGGCTTAATATGATTACTGTCTGACTATCATTTGAATATTGGTGCTCCCAACAACTATGTATTAATTAGAAGGAGTAGACCGTGACAAATGTAGGAAGAACACTTTAGGCATTAAGGGAAAGTGTTGAGATCATCTCATTTCTACATGAGGTTTTAGGGAAACTGTATCTAGGTAAGTCAGTAGGGAAAATGTGATCTAGGAGTCTCAAAGGATTCACCAAAGATAGCAAAGTGATGGTTTTTCTATCCTGGATTTCTAGAATGCTCTTCCAAGAAACACCTTTCATCTTTCTCTTTGCCTTACTTTGTTTATGTGTGCATATGTTTAAAGCACAGTCTTTGGTGTTTCTATCCTAATAAAATATGTTGTTTTGATGCCAAAGTTAAAAATCGTAAGATATTGTCACTGACGATATAAAAGTTTGCAAACATGTGGCACAAACTTTTTTAAAACTTATAACTTAGAATAATTCTCTTTGCATGAGTCTTCTAATATTACCTTTTCAGTCAGTTTCCATGTCAGCAGCCATGTATGTTAAAGATATCTATTACAGTTTAATGTGCAAATGTATGTATGCCATGATTATTTGAGACATTATCTTTTTTTTTTTTTTGCTTTTTTTTTCCTTTGACAACATCATCAAGGATTTCTTTTCCTATTGGAAAAGTTATAATTACAGATTAATGGAAAGGAAAATCATTTCTTAATGACGATCCTGTGCATTTATTTTAACCATCTATGAAAAGGCTTTCTGTTATTTTACTATCTTATATATGCAAGTACAACTCTCCAAAATATAACTAAATGTTTGGTATGAATTCTGTGTGAATATTATAATGTAGTTTATGCTCAATGTAATTAGTAAGATCTTAATGCACACTATCAAACCTTTAAAAAAAAACCAAGCAATGACAAAAATATATTCATGTATTCATATACATTAATGCAAAAATGCTTAAAATTTGCACATATATCTTTGTTATTTTTAATGAAGTTCTTCAATAAAAAAAACTGCATCTAAAAAATCTGACTTACATAAGGGTTGCTAAGAGGAAAATTATTTCCATTTTAACAATATATGTTTGAGATAATGATGAACAACTATAATGTTGCGGGTTGCAGTTATTGAAATTCATATTCTAAAATACAAAGAAGAAATATTTTCTGAGATTTCATGAAAGTTAATCAGAGCTGAAGTGTTGGGATCATTGTGAGAACCATTAAATGTTACTTGTTTTAAATGTAGAAGCAAGGCTGGCTTCAGGTATTTTTACATTTTCTTTGGATACTGTTCAATCTACCAGTCAAATTTACATAGGATACTTAAAACTGTATAAATAGATGGCATTCTATGTGAAAGAGGTTTGTTTTTTTTTTTCTTAAATTTAGAAGCCTTTTAGGAAATGCTTTCAGAAATATTGTCTTTTGGATTAAAAATTATACTATATTTTATTTGAAAATTTCACTCAGCATTTTCACATAATTAGTTGAGGAGCCATTCTTTTTTCTAGACCTTTACTATTAAATTAAAAAACAATAATTTGACATTAAGTTAGCTATATATTCTTAAGAATCACAAAAACACATGGTTCTAAAAGTAAATGGAGATACTTTTAACATGTTAATGATTGATTCTTTTGTGTTACTATAATATGAATAGAGTATATCACTTTTTCTTTCTGAAGAGGAATTTTAATTCAGCAACATGGCTGCTCTGTCAAAGGATCATATCCAAAGACCTTCTTGTCTTGTGGTATGGCTGGAATGACAAACATTTCGTTCCTCTGGCTGGAACACAGACATACCCTTAATGCATGGCTTTAATTCTGGGCAATGGAAGGAAAGTTAGTTTGTAGAAGAAAGCAGCCTTGTTTGAAATTGATCTCCAGTTGAGGGGCAGACAAAAGGATGAATCCAAAAGATATCATAAAATGAGCCTCAGATGGCTTGTACCAAACTATCCCAAGAACAAACAGGAAGGGGAGCGCAATTGATAGCAGTGTAGAATGTCAGGAATAAAGGTCAGTTCAGTGCATGCAGTTGAGTTTTCTTTTCCTTTCTCTCTTTTAGAGCCATGCAGTTCCATACAGTTCAGCTGAATGTAGTTGAGTCCACTTGAGTCCCTGCAGTCCCTTCATTTCTGTTCAGTTTGTGCTCAGTCCTGCCACTGCACTTCAGGATGTGCAGTTTTGAGGCCGATTTTTTGAGCAGAGCAATTCGGAGAGAAGCCAATTTGCATCAGGCAGCTTGGAGAGGACACAGGAGGCAGAACTGCTGAGCAGACTGCATAAGTGAGAGTTCTTAAAGAACCAAAAAGGGCAAGTTTATTCACCAGTAATCTCCGAGGCAAAGACTACCTCTGAAAAGTACTTAGGACTATAAAATCCATCTTTGAATATGGCTTCTCACATCTCTATTATAGTTAGGTTTACCCTTTTATACACACACACACACACACACACACACACACACACACATACACACACACATATGTATATATAATAGAGGCACATCATATACACATACACATGTAAAGGCATATACATCATATAAACATGCATATACATCATATAATATGAATAAACAGTTCTTTAAGAAAATCAAAAAGATTGATAAGCCACTAGCCAGACTAACTAGAGGACAAAGAGAGAGTATACAAATTAACAAAATCAGAAAGGAAAGTGGAGACATAACAATTGAAACTGAGGAATTCAAGAAATCATCAGATCTTACTACAAAAGTCTATATTCCATAAAAATGGAAAATCTAGAGGAAATGGATGAATTCCTAGACAGATACAAGAACCTAAAGTAAAACCAGGACCAGATAATCCATCTAAATAACCCCATAACACCTAAAGAAATAGAAGAAGTCATCAAAAGCCTGCGAACCAAAAAAAAAAAAAAAAAAAAAAAAAAGCCCATGTCCAGACGAGTTCATTGCAGAATTTTATCAGACATTTACTGCGGAAAAAACACCAATACTCTCCAAATTATTCCACAAAATAGAATCAGATGGAATACTATGTAACTCATTTTTGAGGCTACAATAATCCTCGTTCCTAAACCACACAAAGACCCTACAAGGAAAGAAAACTTCAGACCAAACTCACTTATGGACATTGATGCCAAAATACTCAACAAAACCCTTGCAAACCAAATCCAAGAACACATCAAAACAATCATTCACCATGACCAAGTAGGCTTCATCCCTGGGATGCAGGGATGGTTTAATATAAGAAAATCCATCAACGTAATCCACCATATAAACAAACTCAAAGAACAAAATCACATGGTCATCTCACTAGATGCTGAGAAAGCATTTGACAAAATTCAACACCCCTTCATGTTAAAAGTCCTGGAAAGAACAGGAATCCAAGGTCCATATCTAAACATAATAAAAACAATATACAGCAAACCAACAGCCAACATAAAACTTAACGGTGGGAAACTTGAAGCAATCCCACTAAAATCAGGGACTCGACAAGGGTGCCCACTCTCCCCCTACCTATTCAACATAGTACTGGAAGTCCTGGCTGGAGCAATTAGACAGCAAAAAAAAAAAAAAAAAAAAAAAAAAAAAAAAAAAAAAAAAAAAAATCAAAGGTATACAAATTGGAAAGGAAGAAGTAAAACATCACTCTTTGCAGATGACATGTTAGTGTACTTAAGTGACTCCATAAATTCCACCAGAGAATTCCTACAGCTGATAAACAAGTTCAGCAAAGTGGCTGGATATAAAATTAACTCAAACAAATCAGTATCCTTCCTATATTCAAAGGAGAAACATGTGGAGAAAGAAATTATGGAAAAGATACCCTTCAAAATAGTCATAAAAACAATGAAATACCTTGGTGTGACTCTAACTAAGCAAGTGAAGGACCTGTATGATAAGAACTTCAAACCTCTAAAGAAGGAAATTGAAGGAAGATCTCAAAAAATGGAACGATTTCCTATTTCCTATGCTCATGGAATGGAAGGATCAACATTTTAAAAATGGCCATCCTACCAAAAGCAATCTACAGATTCAATGCAATCCGTATCAAAATTACAACCCACTTCTTCATTGAGTTAGAAAGATCAATGTGCAATTTCACATGGAATAACAAAAGACATAGAATACCAAAATCCATCTGCAACAACAAGAAAACATCTGCGGGAATCACTATCCCTGACCTCAAGCTATACTACAAGGCAATTGTGCTGAAAACTGCATGGTACTGGTACAGATATAGGCATATGGATCAATGGAATAGAGTAGAAGATTCAGAATTGAGCCCTCATGTATATTGTCACCTGATTTTGGACAAAGGAGCTGTAAACATTCAATGGAAAAAGGACAGCCTATTCAACAAATGGTGTTGGTCGAACTGGCACTCAGCATGCAGAAGAATGAAAACAGACCCTTTCTTATCTCCTTGTACAAAGCTCAAGTATAAATGGATCAAAGATCTCCACATTAAACCAGATACACTAAAACTGTTACCAGAGAAAGTAGGGAAAACCTTAGAACACATAGGCACAGGAGAAAATTTTCTAACCAAAACACCAATGGCTCAAGGTCTAAGGTCAAAGATTAATAAATAGGAATTAATGAAATTGCAAAGTTTCTGTAAAGCTAAGGACATTGTCAAGAAAACAAAACAGCAGCCATCAGAATCGGAAAAGATCTTTACCAACTCACATCAGATAGAGGCCTAACCTCCAAGGTATACAAAGAACTCAATATTAAACACCAGAGAATCAAATAACCCTATTAAAAAATGGGGTACAGAGCTAAACAAAATGTTCTCAATTGAGGAATATGGAATTGCTGACAAACATCTAAGGAAATGCTCCACATCCTTAGCCATCAGGGAAATGAAAATCAAAACAACCCTAAGATTCCACCTCACACCAGTCAGATTGGCCAAGATCCAAAACTCAGATGACAGCAGATGCTGGCGAGGTTGTGGAGAAAGAGGAACACTTTTCCACTTTTGGTGGTGTTGTAAATTGATACAACCCCTCTGGAAATCAGTCTGGCAATTCCTCAGAAGATTGGACATAGTACTACCTGAAGATCCAGCTATTCCACTTCTGGGCATATACCCCAGAGACACTCTAATATACAACAAAGATACATGCACCACAATGTTCATAGCAGCTCTATTTATAATAGCCAGAAGCTGGAAAGAACACAGATGTCCTTCAGTAGATGGATGGATACAAAAATTGTGGTACATTTACACAATGGAGTACTGCTCAGCCATCAGAAACAATGACTTAACCAAATTCTTAAGAAAATGGCTGCATCTAGAGAATATCATCCTGAGTGAGATAACCCAGTCACAAAAGAACAGACAAAATATGCAGTCACTGATAGTGGGATGCTAACCCCTAGAGGCTCGCACTGCCCCAGAAACAACTCACAGACTGTATGAAGTCCAAGAAAAAAAGAAAGCAAAAAAAATACAACAACAAAAAAATTATGCTCAATCTGTACACACCAAGAAAATATTGACTAATTCTGTGTTATATCCTGTTTTACATGTACTTTTTGCTCATTGTAACTAGTAAGACCTTAATGCAGATTATCAAACCTTAAAAAAAAGAAAAAAAAGGCAAGTACTGACAAAAATATATTTTTATATTTATGCAAAATGTTTAAAACTTTTTTCCTTTTATCTTTGTTTTGTAATATAACATTTATAAAAATAAAAAAGTGAATAAACATATGCATATGCATACAACATATATACATATGCACAATCATCATATACATAATTTAGTCTAATTAACATTTTCATTAATTTCATGGAACAAAGCCATTCCATGTTATATGTAAAGCCAGCCATGGCTACATCTCTAAAGAAAAATGACTATCTCCATTCAGTTTACTCACATAGCTCCTGAGTTAGGTTTACTGGTTTCCTATGCTTCTCCTCTACCAGTGCTGCGATTGTGACTCACTCAGTGTGGTCTGGTCTTATGTAGCTGACACTAGATGTTGTGAATACATGCATATGATAGTATGTTATTTAATATTTCTAAGGCATTCATTATTACTGTTAACAGAGTAATCATAAGCAGTTTAACTTTTGATTTGATAATCCTAAAATATTTGACATTCATGAATCTAGTTCTATTACCTACTTTGGCTTTGTTTTTCAGGATAGTTTTTCCCATGCCTTTGGAGCTTCCCTTTCAGCTATTTTTAATGCTGAACATTGCCTTCTGAGAGAAAAATCCAGCTTTCTGTGTGAAGTTTTATGTGTACTGATTTAGATGTTAAAACTGGACTGCCTGCAGAATCCAGGAATCTAGAAAAGTCCCTATCTTGGGAAGGTCAATTGGAGAAATAAAAGGATCTTAAAAGAGAAAAAGAGAATGTTAGGTTGTCAGGGATGGAAATGCAGACTGTGTAGGAGGGTGCAGAGAGGGTGAATCCATACTCAATTACATTCCACAAAAATATCCTGGATATTGTTAAGTTGTCAATAAACAAGTAGAATTATTTGAGAAACTGAAAAGAAGTATAAAATGTTCCACTGAATTTCAGCCTAATACCTAATATTATACAGGGTTTTCCTGACAGAGAATTACAATACTACATTCATTTGGAGAAGCTGAATCCAAGTACAGTATTGAGCCCTAGTCCCATTCCACGGAATGCTTTGTTTCTTCTATTTTATAATTATTAAGACTATACATGTATAACATGGAAAATTATTTTGTGATTTTGGCACACTATGCTTTTATAGCTAAAGCCTGCTATCTAGCAATCACAGAGACCTCGGCTTATTCTCCCATTTCACAAAATACAGAGGATAAAAGTATTCATCATTTCACAAAATGCAAGGGATAAGACATTATCAACTATATTTTAGGAGAATTACATACTTATCTGTACGAAAGAAAATATTGATTTTATAAAAAGAGATATAGTGCACATATAATCCAAAGCATTACTGTGGTCTGTTGTAATGATATAGCAGTAGCTGTAAATGACAGCACACATTCACTCTGTGTTGGTTGTTCACATATTCTCTTCAGTTCCTCTTTACATGTGGACAGACTAGAGCATCTTTACTATATTCTGTCCTGAGTGGTTATATAGCTTAAGATAAATAATTCTGTACATCTTGATTCATATTGCAGGAAGAAGCTGGTATATACACATTTACCAATTTGACATCCATTAAAATTCAAATACAAGTATCTCTATACCATATAGACACTAACTTTCCATACTCTACTTTGTTATGAGTTTCTACACTGCACCCAATTTCTATCACAGAGAAAATTCTTTGACGATGCTTGAGTACTGTTCTCTGTGAAAATACAGATACTCTTAGAGGGAAATATTATCAATTTATAAGAATAATGATAGTCTTGCCTACGAGGCCTATGAGCTCCCTAGGTATTGATTTTTTTTATTTATAATTTTATAGTACCATATTTATAGTACTATGTTTGTTTCCTCTAAAGGACAAATGGTGACTCTGAAAAGCAAACAATTGGTTGTCTCATCAATATTTGTGTTACTATCACGCTGGTGGGCGTATCTTCCTGGGAGAGTCATTATTATACTATTCAGGTTTCAAAGCCAGATAGGACTGCTGACAGTTTTTCTGTCTCAAATACTTGCGTAGCGCTCCCTGGATTTATGAAATCTAACACTAAGACAGAAGCTTTTGATCAATACCAACTTGATTTTCTACATACTGCTATCAAACTGCTTCATCCATAGGGGCACAGTATCAAGTTCTTCTTGGCAACCAAGAACAGTAGCAATAGCTTTTATTGTTTAATAATCACCAGAAACCCTGCACAACTCAATGAAAAATATCCCACCCATGCTTGGTAATGATAATTTTGTGGACCAATGGATTCTGCAAGAATAAGAGTGTTATTTTCGATAGATAAAACTAATTAACTATTATTTATCTATATCTACATCTAGAGATAGAGAAAAATATAAAATAAAATACATACAAATACTTAATATTTATGTAATGTAGTTAAAATATATTATTTATGCATGTATACATATAAGTAGATATATATTGTATAAGTGTGTATGTATATATATATATATATATATATATATATATATATATATATATATATATATATATATCTTTCTCAAATACTTGGTGGAACATACTGGAAGAGGAATGTTCAATGTTGTTAAGACTCAGAACTGAATATTGGGAGAACTGGGGTGACACAATGTCTCTGGACATGACAGGACTACTGAACCCAAGAATTCACTTCAGCTCTGGTTGCAGGCAAAAGACCTACTCTAGCATTAGCTAGTTAACATTCCAACGTGGAGTAGAGGACATACAGCCCAGCTACCCCCACTCATTGAAGAGCTATACAGAGTTGGAAGGTTAAGTAGTGTTTAGTTGGTCTCTACATTAACTTGTCTCAAATTAGAATCACCCTGTGAAGAACTCTCCTGACTTCCTTGATCTATCTAGAAATATAGTGCTATTATCAGTGATATCTTGTGGTAGTAGCCTAGGTTTAAAAAAAATACGTAGAAGGTATATTTGTTCAAAGGAATATTGTATCTTTTTTCTTTTTGACCTTCCATCTTGCTGCTGTGATGATCTGCTGCTGCTACTTTACTAACTGACAGAAGAAACAACTTCGTAGCATGTAAAATGACCTTCAGCTCTCCATGAATTTTCGTAATATCTACAATCAGATTGGAGCTGCTTTGGACTCTCAAACCGAGTAACTACTAGCTGTGTGTGTGAGAGAGACAGAGAAAAGACAGAGACAGAGACAGAGGCAGAGACAGAGAGACAGAAACAAACAGAGTCAGAGACAAAGACAGAGGGACTGTGTGGCACTCTGACTACTGAGGCACTGAATATTCAGATACGATCAGGCTGTGCTGTCCAGGTGTGATTTAACTGTTGCTACGGTTTTAAACATAATGAATTCATTGTTTTTTGTTTTTCTTTTTTCATATAAATATCCCTGACAAGAAAACCATGCTCCACTGAATGGCCAAAAGCATTAATATGGAAAGACCACTTGTTAATCTCCATGGGTTAGAAAAAAAGGAACAATATATTGGTAGGATGGTGAGGTTACATAGGAAAGAATTATGGCTAATTTTCGTATGAGCAACATCAAACTTTGAGGTCATAAGGAAAATTCTCATAGAATTAATACATATATTTTAAAAATAAACATCTTAATCAAAAATCAGCAGAATCAAGCAGGAGAGATGACTCAGTGATTAGAAGCACTGACTGTTCTTCCAGAGACCCTGAGTTAAAATCTTTGATGAGATCTGTTGCCCTCTTCTGGTGTGTCTGAAGACAGCTATGGTGTGCTTACATATAATAAATAAATTTTCAAAAATAATCAGAATTCATCACACAAACTATTTTCATGTTCAAAGACAAACACTGTTATGGTGTTTTTGATGACAGTTCAAATTATAAATATATAAAAATAAAATATCTTGAGTTTAGTTCAATAATGGTTTCTAACTCAGCTGAAATTTAAATATATCACATCTTTTTTTTTTTTTTCATTTCTGATAGCATATACAAAGGCAGTAGAATTGAATTCTCTTATAAATTCCTCAACAAATGTTTCTTGGTTCACATTTATATAAATTGCCCATTTTAACCTTTCAAGATGAATGATAAATTATATCTCCCAAGTCAGCATTCAGCTAATGCAAACTTTACTTATGATCAAATAGGCACTGATCATTTTACAGATTTTGTTTTATTACTGTCAGTTGGGTCATGCATTTTTCCGGAGTGAAATAAAAATAAAAAAAGACATTTGAAGTATTTTGAAGGATAATGTTCTTAAAGGTAACAATTCACTGTCGAGAACCCCAGAGAGATTGCCAACAAAAGATCAAGCTTGGGTCAATGCAAAACAATTTGTTTTCCTCCATTCTTCCATTATTCTTTTGTGTGCTGTACAGATGGGAAAGGTAAAAAAGAGTTTATCCTTATATAAGAGCAGAATTGGGTGAAATATTATAGTTGTTCTCTGAAGGGACTGGATTTCTTCCCCAAGTGTAAACACACACACACACAGTCAAGCATATTTGCCCCAACATTTATGCACCTCATGTTCCTTCATTGAGATATTAAATACAAAAAAAATTAAAAGGAAATATTAATCTTACTCTTAGAAGGTATCATAAATTTCTTTGTTAATAATTCTACATCTTTCATTTTTTTCCAAAATTTCTTTTGTTTTTTCTTCCTGATATGGTTCCCAGCAAACTCTTGGTTGCTCAGAAAATTGCTAACTCCAGTTACAGATAATCTGACAGTGTCTTCTTCTGGACATTAGAGACTAGAACCCTTTGCAGGAATAATACCCATAAAATAAAGAAAGGAAATAAATATTTTTAAATTGAAATATATCAGAGTATTATTGAGATTTTTATTTCTTTTTTAATGGAACAACTTTAAAAAACAAAGATAAATGTACAGATTTTAAGCATTTTTGCATAAAATTATATGAATACATTTTTGTCAGTACTTGACTTTTTTAAAGGTTTGATAGTGTGCATTGAAATCTTACTAGTTACAATGAGCATAAAGTACATGTAAAACAAGATGTAACCTGGAATTTTTTCTTGAATGACAAAAAATAACATTCAATAAAATATGGTATTTCATGCCATTGTCTATGGTGATAGAAAATGTTGAACTCTTGTTCATGAATTTTTCTGTTTCCTCTTTTTATTTCTTTGTTTCCTCCCCTCCTTTCTCTTCTTTTCAGGTTTTTAAATTTACTGAATTGATAGTCCAAAAACCTTGTTCTGCTTCATTTAGTGCTCATCTCACATCCATATACTGCACGCTTTTGTGTATTTGATCTATTTTCATTTATTTTTTTGTAATCCATATGTTTTTATTTATGATTGCTAATGATTTATCTTGCAACAAAGAGATGTTTTGAGGTGTTTTCTGTTCCAAGGAAGAAACAGTAGACAAACTGTGGGATGATGAGTCCTGTAGACAGATCTCATTGAATTGATTTAACACTTAACGGAAAGGATTTCATTCTCTTTTTATTTTTTTTTTTCTCTTTTAACTTTAGTTTTTTTTTAAGATTCATGTACAGATTTTAACGACATTTTGGCATAATAGTATATGAATATATTTTTGTCAGTACTTAATTCTTTGAGAAGTTTGATAGTATGCATTGAAATCTACTATTTACCATAAAGTACATGTAAAATGTATTGTTTCAGAATAGAAGGCAAAAATATCCCACACTATATTTTTCCAAAGAAGATTTAGCCAGGAGCCATGAATAATTTACAGACAGTTGCTGAGTTCAGGTCCAGGCATGTCAAACAAAGCAAACAAAACAAAACATAGAAAAAATGAGCAGAACAAGAAAACTAGAATGACGGCTGAGCAGTTAAGTGGAGAACAAGAAAAAGATTATTAATGTGGGCATTGACCAAAATAAATATTCCACATAATTAAAATTTTTCCATATTAAAAAGTTTATATAAAATTTATGAGGCAATAGAAGTAGGAATAATTTCCTACATAATTTAAGATTTGACTTCTGTACATATTGAAGTAAAATTACATGGATTGTATGAGGGTATAATTGAACAGTTAAAAACCTGATGACTTATTTTTCCAGTGTAGGGGGAAATGCCATGGTGATGAGGTGGGAGAGGGGGGTTAGGAGTGGGAACATCTTCATTGAAGCAAGGGGTAGAGAAGGGGGAAATGGGAGAAGGGAGAGAGGAGATAACATTTGAAATGTAAATACATAAATCATTCAATAAACACCACCCAATGAATTTCTGTGGAGAGACTTGTGACTCCAGGTGCATATGCAGCAGAGGATATCATTCTCTGTCATCAGTGAGAGGAAAGGACTTTGATCCAGAGAAAGTTCATTTTCCCAATGTAAGAGGGGTAGGAGAGGGAAGTAGGGAGAAGAAGCACCTTCATGGAGACAAGAGGAGAGGGAGGGGTGATGGGATTGATGGAAAGGGCATAATACCTGAATTCTAAATACAGAGAATATCCATTTTTTTAAAAAAAAGTATAATGTAACCCTTTTCAAAAAATAATAGTTGGTCAATACCCAAGTGACAACTCACAAACCTTATGAAGCTAAAAAAAAAAAAAAAAAAGACGAAAATGTGGAAGCCTCAGTCTTGCTTAGAAAAATGAAAATTGTGTATTCATCATATATTATATATTATTATGTAACAAATATTGTGAGCTATAATAATACTTTATAAAATAAATTACTTTCAGAATATTTAAAATATAATGCATTTTCTGATGACAGGTTAAAAAGTAAAAATATAATAAAATAAAAATATGAGGCCATAGGAGAAGTATTATAAGAATATTGTTGGGTTCATCATTATAATAAAAAGTTAAGTTTTTTTCTTTGTTTGTTGCTTCTGTTTTTTTCTATCTCTTTTTTTTTCAGTTTTATTGGATATTCTCTATATTTACATTTCAAATGTTATATCCCCTCCCCACTCCACTCCCTCTTCCACCTAAAGTTGCTTCCATGAGGGTGCTCCCTCTCCTAATCACTTTCTCCACCTCAGTGTCTTTGTTGTTGATGATATTGTTCTTCCCATGAGCGTGCAAACCCTTCAGCTCTTTCAGTCCTTTCTCTAGCTCTTTCATTGTGTTCCTCGTATTCAGTCTGATGTTTAGCTGCAAGCATCCTCATCTGTATCTTGATGAATTTGGGAGAGCCTCTGAGGAGACATCATGTCTGGTTCCTGCCAGTAAACACTTCTTAGTATCAGTAATAGTGCTTGGGTTTGGTTGCTGCATATAGGGTTGGTTCCTCGGGTGAGGCAGTCTCTATAGGTCTCTTTTTCAATACCTGTTCCCCTATTTGACCTTGTATTTCCTCCCCTGTTTTGTTCTCCCTTCTAAGAAAGACTGAGGCATCAACATTTAGTCTTTCTTCTTTTTGAGTTTCATATGTTCTGTGGATGGTTTCATGGGGATTCCGAATATTTGAATATACAATCAGGTATTAGAAAACAAAGGGAAGGAAATCATGAAACTTCAGAACAAATAGTTGGTTATCTAAAAATTATACAAATCTAGAAGTTCATTTATCAATTTTCTGATTTCTACATCATGTGGTAATTTCGAAATATAAAAGTAACAAATGTAAAAAGTTATACTATATTTTGCCTCACTGAAACAGAATCAGTTAAACAATATACCATTTTTGTCAAAAATTTGAGTTCAAATATTTCAGTTCCTTGTGGGTACAAGAACAATTAATACAAACAGAAAATTGAGGCAACAAGGAAAATTGTTTACCGATTTCACTGATGCCTGTATTAACTGAATTATTGAAGAATACCATAGTATTCCAATAGGGAGGCAACTGAAATCTTATCTAACTACCCTAGGGTAAAATGCTGAAAATAATTGCAAAACATGAACAGAACTAGAACAAATCAAAACAAAACAACAACAAAAAAATCTTGTCAAATGAAGAAGGAATGTAATCACCAAAATGATAACTACAAAGACAGCTATTAAACAACAATAAACTCTCTTCGGTTTTAGAAATATTTTTATCTTACTGTGGTTTCTTTTGTAGATTATTTTATTTACATTTTAAATGGTATCCCCCTTCTCAGTTTCCCCTTCATTAGCCCCTTATTCCATCCCCTTTCAGCACTGCCTTTATGAAGGTACTCCTCCACCTACCTCCTGTCTCAGTGACCTAGCATTCCTTTAATCTTGGGTCATTGAGCCTATGCAGTACCAAGGGTTTCCCTTCCCATTGATGCCAGATAAGGCCATCCTCTGCTACATAAGCAGATGGAACCATAAGATTATGGGTACATATGTAGGCTCAGGGTATGCTGTCCACATGTGAGTAAATGTACTTGTAAAGTCTGGAAAAGAACATCTTACCTGCTTGAAGAAGAGTTAATTGGCAATTGGCGATTGTTTCCAAGCTTTTTGATATTAATGAAGCATACATACACATCCATTTGCAGACAAACACATCCACATACTTAAAAATGAATAACAATTCTGAGAATTGTGGCTATGCAGACAGCCACAAAATCTTTGACACTGAAGTAGTAAAAATATCGTATTGAGTAAAAAAAGATATGAGAAGAAAATGTAAGATAAAAAGTCAAGTTCCTTTATTTAGAAGAAAAGTCACACTAATCACTAAATTATATTTATGTGCATTGCTATGATATATTGGCAAAGGAAGGAAACAATAATATCAGGATAACCTAGCATAATATTTGCTAATTTTTGTAAAATAATATCTTCATGACAGTAGCTGTGCCTCCTTATCTCTTTCTAAATGAGATTCTCCAGAGTTTATTCTTTGACTGCTTACTTAATCAAATTTTATGATTTTCCCCAATTAAATTAATCTTACTTCTTAGCATGCAGTACAACATCTCCTGTGATTTTTGACAATGCTAATCCTCTCACAATCCATTCTGGGTAATTTGTCCTTACAGCTCTCATGAGATTTCTATTTTTTTAATTAAATTTTTTAATACAACCTTTACTTGGTTCCTTTAAAATAAAAATTCTTTACAGAGATACTCAAATTCATTATCGTTTTCTTCAATTTAGTAATTAAATGCTCTATGAAATAATTTTCTGCTTTGTATATGTTTGAAATATGGTTGAAGCACCAAAAACCTATGAGAAAATTACTTTAAATAATCAAATAGAATATGTAATTATTGGTATATATAAAAAATATTCCTTCAAAAAAAATACCACAGTAAAGAGCTACAAAGGAAAAGAGCAGCAGAAAGAATTCCTCACTTTCCCCAGGCAGATATTGAACACTGAGTTCACCTCTGGTTCCCCTACAGTCTTAACTGTCCCATACTCTAGCATTAAGTATTCTGAGACAGGTAATAAACATAACGTTTTTGGTAAATTGAATCTTTTTATATTCAAACCCTACAAAAGTCAGAAGCTCTAGCTCCTGTTAGTCTTCAAAGCACAGAAGACCCTTCCTATGAAACTAATATGAACCTAGAACATTAAAGTAGCCTTAGATTTTTTCCAACCTCCAGGAAGACCAAGGGGAATGTTACAATGTTAGAAGGGTAAACAAAACAAAACAAAACAAACAACAACAAGCACAAAAACAAGATGAAAAAAAAAATCACTGTGAAATTACAATACCATGCCCTATGACTTGAAGTTTAGAACCAGTGGCTTCTAAGGTCTTTTACTCCCATTGATTCTGCCATTTTTCTTTGTTTCTGACATAGAACAGGAGGATTTAAATAAAGAAATAGATAACCCAAAAATAGAGGCTAAGGTGGAGAAATAATTGAACTTTGAGTGATGTCAGTAAACAGCTGATAATCCTTATTACTTCCATTTATGTTTAAGTTAGAGATGATCAAGTATAAGTTTTTAATACATGCATATAATGTATAATTTTATCTTTGTCTTAACTTTAAGAAAAAGTCAAAAATTAAATTGTTGTGGCATTTAGTTATAAAATGAAAGGGTAAAAAAGATTAAATGGTAAATAAGTTTATATTATGAAAATAAAAGTTCCAGAGTCAATATTATAGTTATATAAGTCTTCTTTTCCTCTTCTCTAAAGTATGATCATTCTAAACCAGTGATCAGAGTTGTTCACCTGACAATCGATTTCCAAATAAAAGCAAATCTTTCAAAATGAACTGTATGGAGGTTAAGGATTGTCTCTTCACAGGTTCCTAGAAACAAAGGCTCTTGGAATATTTTATTCTAGTTTAATGACAGAGAACACACATCAACAGGACCTTAGCAGTCTTTGTACCAGATTCTCAAGCTAAACAAAAGGCAATAAAGTAAAAGAGGAGATGAATGCTATTATTCATGATTCACAGCTCCTGCTGTCCCACAAAAGTAAACAAATATTTACACACCAAAATAACTTTGACTATTTCCAGGTTACATCTTCTTTAACATGTACTTTATGCTCATTTTAACTCGTAAGATTTTAATGCATTCTATCAAACCTTTAAAAAAATCAATTACTGACAAAAAAGTATTCATATACTTTTTTGCAAAAATGCTTTTAAAATCTGTACATTTATCTCTGTTTTTTAAAATAAAGTTGTTCAATTAAAAAAAAATAATAAGCTATTCCTTTGTATGGTAAATGAGATGCTGTTGTTAGGGTATATTGCACAAACCAGCTAACACTTAAGGTGATTTCAAGAAGTGAAATAATTGCTCATTAAACTGATAAAGTTCTATAGGCATGCTGTAGGTAGAACGTAAGAAGAATCCTAAGGGGGGGGGAAACATAGACAAAGAATATCTGGTCAATAAGTTATCTTGGGGAACAAAAATTTGTGGTCATGGTCTACACATTCTGAGGATTTGCATGAGATTATGAAATGGTACTTCACTAATTTCTGTGGGAGGGATATTTTCCAGATCAGAGAGCATTAAGTATATGAACTGGATATTACTTACTAAACATTAAGTCTTTGATGACCAAGAACAACGTTCTGGGAAGACAAAATCTGAGTAGTCTGATAAGGAAAAAGCAATCATAAACAAGCTTAATTTGAAATAGAGAGGCCTAAGGTAACTCCATATCTTTTGAGGTGTGAATATCTATCTGGAATCTGGACCAAACCTTCAGCTGAAATCCTGTATAATATGTGTGGAAAAGGGAAGTTCTTAATTTTGTTCTTTGCCTGTTTGCTCTTACTCTCAAGGGCAAGTTATTCACTGTCTTTAACACATGATTCTCAATCTATTGATCACCACCCCTTTGGGAGCCACATATCAGGTACCCCAAATTTTAGATACTTTCATTACAATTCCAAACACTAGCAAAATTACAGTTAAGAAATAGGAAAAAATGATTGGGAATCCACACACAGTGAGGAAATGTACTGAAAGAGTCCCATCTATAAGTGGCTTAAGAAACACTGAATTAGAGTCTCTTTTCTTGATTCCAGTGTATGCTGAATACCAACTTCTGGACCTTCCATTAATAGACAAAATTGTTTGGACTAGCTGGACCACTCTAAAAACATCACCATGCATATTTGTTCTCTCATTCTGTTCATCTTGAGAACCTGAATAATAGTGCCAGCAAGTAAGTCAGTGATAAAAGACCATAGTTATTTGGATGAAAGCATCTAATTGCTTGGTTTGTGGGCTGGTATAACCAACCCCTTTTATATTTTCACACACAAAAAAATATAATGGTGTTTTTCCACTGTTGGACAATAGTAGAAAAATTTTCCTGAGGATCAGACACCATTTCAAATGCTCTAACTTGTGAAAATATAACTTTACCTTTACCTGCCAAGAAACTGCCTCAATTGAGAGTGCAATTGAAGTAGTTCTGTGTGGAAAGACAGTTACCAGGCAAGTATTGTTCCGGCGTCAGCATGGAAGATACAAAACAGTTGTTACACCTGGGGTTAAATGAGCCAGACTCCACGTGTTGGAGGTGACAGATCTTGATAGCATAATCCAGTGCTGCATGGTTTAAGGAAATAAAAGTTTGCAAGGCTGAGGGCATATGGAGTCTTCCTCAACACTGATAAGGAGATTCTAGAGCCAGGGAATGCATTTCAGATGTAAAGCCCCCAGAGAAAGACCATGGGAGGCTCTCCTTTGATGGTGTGAAGGAAATGCTTAATTTTCAGTGGCATCTGAATATTGAACATATTAAAACTTTGCAGCATTGTCAATAGAAAACAGTAAGCATAGGTGTACTAGAGGCTTGCTAATGTTGCCAAAGCAATTGAAGAGTTAAGGCCACAGACACCTTTGTTGTCAGATGAGATCAGATAAGTCAGAGGCTAGATCCGGAGGTTTGGGGTTTGGTGCTCCCTACTCTTGATGGCTTATGTTTTGTCATTTGTCTCAGTGTTTCTTGTTATGTTTCCTTTCCTCCTCTTTGAGTCCATTTCTGTTATTGTTAATGAGTCTTGTATTTTTTTTTTCTTTTCTACGTAATTGAGGTTTGCGGATACAAGGCTGCCTTACAGCTGTTACTTACTCATTGTGGTACAGTTTTGGAATTGTTAAAGACTCTAAGAACTTCTCAATTTTGAATAAGTGCATTTTGAATCATGAAATAGACATGAGCCTATGGGCAATAAGAGTAGAACTTTATGACTTACAAGAAATATCTCAGGATTTCTATTGCTGTGATGAAACACCATGACCAAAAGAGATGGTGAGTGAGAGGATATTTTGCTTAGAACTAAATGACACTGTTGAGGTCATTAATTAAGTTAGGGAACTCAAACTGGCAGGAACATGGAGGAAGGAGCTGATGCAGAAGCCATGGATGGGTCCTGATTACTGACTTGCTCCACATGGGCTTCACTACTTTCTTGCAGTAAATCCCTGGATGACAAAACCAAGGATGGTGCGACCCCTAATTATCTAGGCCCTTCCACATCAAACACTGATTTAGAAAATGATCTACAGGTTGGTCCACAGACAAATCTCATGGAGTCATTTTTTCACTTGAGGCTTTTTCCCCCCAACTGGTAACCCATTTGTGTGAAGTTTACATAAATTTAACCAGTGCAATGTGAGTTTATGGTGTAACAATACAAAGATGAATCTAATTTCAAACATCTCATAGACGTATAGACTAGGATTTATTGAGATCTCAGGTTAGTGATACTTAAACTTTCTCACTGTGTTAAACTAAAATAGAACACATTAATTTTTAAGAAAATGTGTATTAAAAAAACTCCAAATTTGGAGTGAGGAGCCAAATATCAGAATATTAAAGTAATACAACTATTGTAAATGAACACGGTCAATCAATATGGTGTTTTTGCTGTAATTTTAATTTAAATAACCATTCATTAGGTATTATAAATTAAATAAAACCAGAACAAATCATGGTGTCTTATGTAAACAAAGAGAAAATAAAATTATGCAAATTAATTTAAAGCAAATCCATTTAAATTAAAGTAAATGATGTTGGAAGCAAATTAAAAATTTACAGGTCAACAATTTTAATCTAAAAATTAAAACGTGTAATTTAAATGAATTATATATTACCAAAGTTCATTCTATAGCTAATAATACATGGTATAGTTTCTTTACTTTTAACAATTTTGCTTAATAGTTTTTCTCTATTCCAAAACATTCTTAGCAGTGACTCTTCTGGTGATTGGTAAGTATCTAAATATGTAAAATCTATTTTAGAACTTGGTAAAATAGTTTGTGAATTCTTATTCAAATGGAAGAATTTGAATAAGAGAATCAGGCACATGGGAGAGTTCAGCTCTAACTGGAGCAGCTACAGATCTCCTTAATGTTCAGGGCTCTTCAGTAATAAAGGCCAGACAGTATTAAGGGTGAGAGATGCTGTATGTTTGATTCTTATTTTCTTTCTTTCCTTTCTTTTCTTCCTTTTTTCCTTCCTTTCTTCTTTCTTTCTCTCTCTCTCTTTCTTTCTTCTTTTCTTCCTCCCTCACTTCCTTTCTTTCTTTCTTCCTTCTTTTCTTTCTTCTGTTCTTTCTTCCTTCCTTCATTTCTTCCTTATTTCTTTCTTTCTTTGTTCTTTTTAAGCAATGGGGTCATTTATATATCACTTCTCTGCAAGGGTGACAATATGCAAGTCTCCTATGTAAAGTCAAATCAGACAGGAGTCCAGCATGCGGTATGGGGTATGGAAGTGCTCATGAAGAAAAGACAGGATTCCAGCATGTGGTATGGGGTATGGAAGTGCTCATGAAGAATGCTACTAGATGAGGATATGTTTACCTTTGACAATTTCTTGGAGAGAGTCAATTTTCTTATTGGTTTTTAATGTTTTGGTCTGTCCTATAGTTCAACCACGCTGCAGGGCAGGCAGCATAGCAAGAGAAGTTGGGAAGCATGTATTGGATTGAAGTGGGTGAAAACAAAGACAGAGGATTCATTGGGAGTAGTTAAAAAAGTTAGGGCTTACCCTGGAGGAGATGGAAAAAGATCCATTTCAGACATAAACCAAATACTGTATGTAGGCTTAGATGTTTAAAATCCTACTTATAATAGGGGTTCATAAATGTTTCGACTCCCCTTCTAGCCCACTGTACAAAGGTTCGGATGGAAAGACAGTATATAAGACAGGGAGGTGTGGACCTGTTTAGTAGAAGTTTTTTTGGAGGCAAGGGATTCCAATCTCCGTTTGTCAGCCAACAGCATTCCTGTTCAGTAGTGTCAAGATAACAAATTGGAATCATCAGTGATGGCAAGATCCAACAGAAACACGCAAGCTTCTGCTGAAGCAGTATGACTCAGTAGGAGCACTCACTGCCAGTGGGAAAGCCAGGAGAAGTTCTTTGCAGTGCTTCTATCAAAGAAATGAATGTTAGCAAAGCCAAGACCAGGGAAGCATATCAGGGTTACACCTTGTCACTTTTCTTTGACATCTACTCATATCTCTCCAAATATCAAGTGTCCCCCACAGGCCTTACTTCAGCAGAACACAGTGTACCTCAGCAAAACACCATGCCAGTCTGTCTCACCTGACAAAGCAGAAACACCCATATCAAAATAACATTTATTAAAATATTTTAAATGTATCTAAAAGAAATACATTTCTTACCCATATATTCTAGTCAATAAAGAAATTTCGGATATTTGTTTTTCTTCACATATATTATTACATCAATCTATTTACATTTTTTACAACATGAAAAGGTATCTTATTTGCCAGATAAAATTGTCATCTAGAAGGCTTACTGCTGAATAAGCTCACAATATCTTTTTCTGTTTGCACTCTGGCTGGATGGTTCAACTCAGCTATTCTTGCTTAAACTCCTTTTTAAGATGACAGAGTAAAACTGCCTTCTCTCAGCTTCTGACTTAATCGAGTTTCTTGGTCTCATACAAACTTTGGTAATCTGCTCTAACCTAGCTCCTTCTCCTTCTCTGGCTTGTTCTATCTTCTCTTGCAACCAGTTGCTGTAAAACTGTCCTGCTTAAGAATGCAGACTAAGGTTGGAGTAACCAGTCTTACAAAATGGTTGTGCTTTAGTTCTTGCCTCCAGGTTGTTTTCTCGATTTGCTGTCCTGTGTTTTTTCAAAGATGGATTGTTCTTTGACGTGGAAGATGAGAGAAACTTATTTCTCAGGTTGATTTTGGTCATGAAGATTTATCACAGCAATAGAGCCCTAAGAAAAAAAGCAACACATTTTTGTTGTTTGTGATTCCAGAGTTCATGTAATTCTACATGTCTGGGATCCATGTAACAGAAAGTCCAGAGCCATAAGAAGAGACTGGCTTTATGGGAATAGTAGTCTTTTGAATCTTTGCATAGCTCAAAGTGGGGAACACCCAATTATTTCATAATTATTACTGAAAGATTAACATTTCAAATGTCATTTCCTCTCTTGGGCACATCTAATTCTAAATGGCTTTCACTGTTCTTAACTCCTATAACCATAACATCAAAGAAACTAGTACAACAAATGAGTTTAGGGGTTAAGTAAATACATTTATCTTAGTCAAATCACCCTTGTTTAGTACACTGCAATAGTCTTCACTTCCAACAAATCGATTTATTGTAGTAGCTGCTCTGGGTTGCTTTATCTTTGTGAGTTTCACTAAGAAAATACAATTTTGCTTTGTAAGGGCCTACAGGCTTCCAGGGGAAGCCAGTAGAGAATGCATGTTCTGTACAGTGGATAAAACTTTTTGTCCTCATAAGGTCAGAAGAAAATCATCATTTCAATACCCTAATTTCTAGCAAAATCATTCTTGAACTTGTTAAAACTATATCACATTTAAATCACTTCTTCTCTAGGACTCTTTTTGCAAACTTTACTGCAATTATTTTTCCTATAATATGCTATTAAGTAAATATCTATACATAAAATGGAAAGTCATGAAGACTATATGCTTATAGTTTGATGTCTGTATATAAACATTCTATAACTAATGCAAAATTTATTTATTCTGCTGACATATTGTTAGTCACTATAATTAGTTCTAAGACATTTCTTGCCTATACCAAAAAATTTACACCATCCATCAATTTACCTTTCCAAAAAATATCAACAATGACCACATGAAAAACAATTTAGTATTTTTCTCCTTTGGGTATTCCTTGATAATGTTGTTTTATCAACTATTAGAATTGATATGCAATAAAAATAACATTTTCAAATAAAGATTTAAATCTGCAGTGAATAAATATTGCCAATAGGATGGTTGGGAGCATTCAACTCTCTAATATTTAAGCATGAAAGCTAGAAGGAAAATTTTAATTGGATTTAATATTAAATTTATGTTAGAATCTAGATTTCCTAAGTAATAACAAGAATAACTATTTGTGCTGATGTGCATGGGAAGATGCATTGACTGACCCATAGTGAAGTGCAGGACCATTAAAGGCACCCTGTGTCCTGCAGCTCTCCTACAGCTGGGCATCCTCACAGTGGCAGCAGCTTAGGAAAAGCTTGGTCAAATTTCCTGCATCCTGCCTTCCTGATTGGCATAAGCACTGGGGCAGAGCAGAAGCAGGAACTCCGAAAATTAACCCAACAGGAAAGTGAAACATTTTTTAATTCAAATTCATTGCACAATTATACCTTCTATAAATAATCAAAACCATCCATTAATTGAACACATTTTAGAGAGATCACTGAAAAAATTTTGTTCATCCATCTTATTTTTGCCGGTTTCATAAGATATTATCATAAATAATTGACAAATAGTTTTTAAGTAAAATGTTATACTCAAATCTGATTCAATAAATGAAAGAAAATATGGTTTTCTGAATATATTTTCTGTTTTTCTAGAAAGGGTACATTTTTCTAAAATATTTAAACATATATTCGTATTTTTCCATAATTCATGATTTGTTCAAATTTAAACTGATGCATGCAATCATTGGAATTTTTGCCTTTACAATTTTATGTGTTTGTGGTTTTGTTAAAATTTAGATATTCAATTCTTGGTTTTGGAGAATTAATAATGAAAATTATTAATAATAATGGAGAAAATAATGAAAGGATAATATTTACTTATTACAATGAATTTTTAGGAATTTAGATTTTAGAAACTACGTTTTATGATTTATGTGATATTTGAATATACTATGACAACCTTTGCCTAATTTTATACTGACTCAATTCAGGTGGAAGGTTTTTAAATTGTTTGCTTGTTTGTTTTTTTCTTGTTGCATTTTAATAGAATGTGTGGAAATAAGCCCTGACTAGTAGATAGGATATTATTGTCCTATCTAATGACACTTTTGCCATCCTGCCTTCCACCTGTCTTTAGACATATTTTTTAATCAGTAGTGACCATTGTAATTTCAGTTTAGGGTTTACAACTGGATTAATTGAACAAAATTAGGATATCCATATATAAACACTATATATTCATGTGTGTGTGTGTGTGTGTGTGTGTGTGTGTGTGTGTGTGCATAAGTGTGTATGTATGTGCACTGTTGTACATGGACAATGTATTTTTATCTAGCTATGTAGAAAACTGTAAGAATGGTGTCAATGGTGCCATCACTTAGCATGCTTTACCTTACCTGCATTACCTAACTAGCTAGGTACAGTAAGATGACATTTTGTAGTCTTTTTTTTTTTAATTGAACAACATACTGATCTGCTGGACTATAAATATACCACCACTAGGTTCTACAGTTTCACATGTATGATTTTTGTAATTAATCATTTATACAGTATCACACACTGATGCAAGTCATAAGTGATATAACTATTTTCTTAAACTAAGGATCTGTGTCCAAAATATGTGTAGTTAATGATAAAAATATCTCTGTATTTATTAATGCCCATGTTCATAATAGCTCAGAAGACTGTCAGTGATTTTTTGTTGGGTATCAATTTCCTTTGAAGTAACCCAGCCCCCTCCAAACACACCCATCTAGAATGGAAGCTTGTTAAGGCAAAGGATTTTCTATAAAGGTGGGAAACAATCCATCCTGTATAGAAACTTCATATACTCAGGACAACAAAAGGGTAAAGTCCCTAAAACTGATCAAGTAAAATAGTATCTTTCCAAACTATGTATCAGCATTAAGGACAGCTGAGAGATACTCTCAGACCAGTCAAGCCACCCAAAGAGATGCAATCCAGTCAAACTGCCTAGTAAATGCTCAGATATACTGAATGGAATTGCTAGAAAGGGCTCACACACTCCAGCTCCCTGTAAGAATCTCTGCTTGGAAAATGTGTTCTCAGAAATTCTGAGTTGCCTGAAAATCATGTAGTAGGTTAAAGATTTCAAGCAATCATGAAGCAACACATGTATTTGTCTGGTCTTTTGAAATGCTGGTGATGTTGAGTCTTGTTTCCTCCTGTAGGTAACTTCAATAACCAAGTCAGACTGTAGTATCCTTACTTTTGACTGCTATTGGTCCCCTATGTGGGTTGAGTAGGTGTTCACAACTCCCCTGAAGAGGGTCATTTTAAAACCTTACAGAAAAACTAAATTCATTATATAGACTCAAAACATTTCTTCTCTTTAAAAAGTTATGGATTAATAAAGTATTAATAAAAAAGAAAGTAGCCCATATTATTGAATTTATTTGCTGATACTTTTAACTTATAGGGAAATATGAATAGGTTTATCATGTTTGTTACTTTTATTATTACAATTATTAATTGGATTTTTTATTTACTTTTCAAATATTGTCCCATTTCCAAGTTTTTCCACTTTAAACACATATACCCAATCCCCCCTAACTTTGCTCCTAAGAGGGTGTTCCCCCATCCATTTACCCACTCCTGACTCACCCCTCTAGTATCCCTACACTGAGGCATCAAGCCTCCACTGGATCAAGGGCCTGACTCACATTGATGACAGATAAGGCCATTCTCTGATACATATACAGCTGGAGCCTTGGGTCCTTCCCATGGTTGGCTGTGAGTGTCTGCATCTGTCTTAGTCATTGCTGGCAGAGTCTCTCAGAAGACAGCCATACTAGATAGACTCCTGTCTGGGAGCAGTACTTGGGATCAGCAATAGTGTCAAGGTTTGGTGTATGCAGATTGGAACATCCCCAGGTAGTCTCTTTCATTCTCTGCTTCATTTTTTGTCCCTGTATTTCCTTTAGATAGGAACAATGCCAGTAAAAACAATGAGATGGGTAGGTGGCCCTCACCTTCAGCTGGGGGATGTGTCTACTGGACGTGGTCTCTTCTGGTTCTCTCTCCCCTCTGATGGGTATTTCCGGAATGCTGTTGAATATACATACAGACAAAAGATACAGAAGGTCCCTTTAGCCAAGCCAACAGACATTTCTTAGCTGTTGTTACTTCTTCTCTAAGCTCCCATGTTTACTGCTGCACTATTTATTAAGCAAATTTTCTTAGACACTCCGCTGCTGTTCTTATAAGGTTTTTAATTAATTGTGTATATTTATCCATTACTAGAAATGAGACTAGAAAGAGAAGAAAAAGGAAATCCCGGGGTGGTTGCCTTGTGAATTTTCACCAGTGTATTCTGTGCAAATAAATAACTTTAAGGTGCTTTTCTATTTAAGAGTCGCTACAGCTTTCCATTTCTTGGCCTCGATTCTATTTTTGACCTCCATTTCCTCTTCTCTGTGGCTTTTATTTAATCTTCTTTCAGTCTACATTTTACTCGAGTAAACTAGAGGAATACATAATCTATTTTACTTGTTGGTCTGTCTTAAAGTAGTTTTTCTGCACTTTTAAAAGCACATATGCTGTTTTTATACTTGAGAGAAATAGAAATAAGAAGGAGGGAAAGGAATAGCAAGGAAAATAAATAATCCATTATGTAGAATTTTTTTTAGAGAAAATATGTCAATATAGAAATGGAAATAAACATTCTTCGAGTACCTCATATTTCTTCATGAATGGAAATAATTTTCTTATAGATTATATATTTAATTTTTAAGCTAAATAGATTCTTCCAGAATAAACTTCTGAAGAGCATTTAAAAAAATAATACAAGAAAGATTAGCTATTCCTCTTTTAATAAATTTTTAAGTTTTTTGTTAGTTTACAATATTTTACATTTTTCTATAGCTTTCTTAATGAAGAAACTAATTTTTGTTTAATTTATAATAGTCAACAATATACTAAAGTCAATTAAAATTAGTAAAGCAAGTTCAAGTAAATTATTACATTTTGACATATGCATATATTTTGTTTACATATTCATTACCTAATTCACCTCAGCCCTTATCCCATAGTGGGTAATATGCCATATTGACCAAAAGAAATGGAATAAAAGTTACATAATACATAATATGTCTAATATATATAATGGCTCTTCTTAATACCACAGTGTTTGTATAATTTTAATACATATTAAAATATATGTAAGAAGAAAGGTATACCATAGATATGTCTATGTGTAAATATCTCACACACATTTGCAAGTAATATAAAACATATAAAAACATATTTATAAATAAAAATACATATTGGTGTTTATGGAAAACATAATGAAATAGAAAGATTAACCAAAGATAAAGAAACTTAGTTCACACTGATAAAACTGTAGAAAAGAAAAACAGATGTCATCCCAATGAAACTTTAGAAAATGTTTTTCTTTCTTTATGACTTCATAGAAAACCACTGCTTCCTGATCTCTACCACGACATTCATCAGATGTTGAAATGGTTTCTGAGGATGGGACCACTATCAATTGTTGAAGTTTAACAATCTTCTAAAAATTATTCATCCTATGTCTTCAAAACTTTTTCTCTCACAACTCTTTTTATGAAGTTACATTTGGTCTAGATTATGCAGCAGTAATTCAAGTGCTTGTTGCTCTTTGCAGAGGACCCAAGAATGGTTGCCAGCATCCATTTCAGTCTACAGCCACCTGTTGCTGAAGTCCAAAAGACCCAGCATCCTCTTTTGGATGCCATGAGTACTTGCACACATGTGTGAATAGAACTCCTCCATATATATGCAAAATAAAATGGAATAGCATATTAGATTCATATTTTGTAAGATGTTCTTTGTTAATATAAAATGTTTAATGACACTGAAGCACTCTTGCATCTTGTTCCTCAGATAACTGTGCTCATATATTCTCTTTTCTTCTGTGTTTTGTTTAATAAAGCAGTGGATTAAGCAGATATCTGTTCTAGCTTTTCATGCTTACAGAGGATTTCCTGGATGTTCTTACCTATCAAACTCTGAATCTAAATGAAGATCTGTTTGTGGAGTGACAAGTCTGCAATAGAAAGTGAGGAGATGTTTTCCTGACAATGAGTCAGCATCATAAATGAATGAGTCGCGAAGAATGACACTTGTGGAAACTATATTGTGCTCTCCAATTTATAGGCTATATTTCCAATTTCATCTAGTATTTTCACATAACTTTTCTTGAGTAGAATATTATAGGAGGCTCTTCTAATTCTGACTTAGTCAAAATATGAAAAACTCCTATCAGAAGATTTGGAAATTTTTTTCAAAAATATAAATGGAAACTTTATATATTAACCATTTTAGTACTTAAAAACAGATTTTGATAAACAAATTTAGCATTAATGTAAAAAAGCACTTTTGTGAGAATTATTTTGTGTGACTACAGATTTTTTGCTGAAATAGGACAGAGAATCACACATGAATTTTCTGAAAATGCATTTGCCTTGTCACCAAATAAGTTGAATTTTTCTCACTACATATTATTTTTATCTCTTTTGACCATTAAATAAATGAAAAGGAAGCCTAACATAAAAGAGGAAAGGCATGTATTTCTTGTATCATTTTCCCCTGGCGTATTTCTGTCCTTTCAAACTACTAGATATGCTATTGACCGCGATAGTAAACAAGAATAGGAGGCAATGTAAGAAGGCAGGGGACTGTGCACAAAGGAGAGAAGGAAGGGCTATTTGTATGTATGGCTCAATGGCAAGATCTTGCCAAAGCTTATTTTCTTTAAGCCAAGAATGTTAATGTGACATAGTTTACAATACTTCAGAGTTTATTTTAATCAAGAAATACTTCAAATACAAAATGATCACAAAATTAAGAGAAAAACAAACACTTTTAATACTCTCTCCTTTTAGGAAAAAAAATTGTAAAATAGAAGCATACATATATTTCTCAAGTGTTTTAAATCATAAATGCATTTGCTTCACTTTGAGTTTGCAAGCACATTTATGATAGCTATTACTCAAAGCTTAATATTCCGGTCTCTGAGTTCTAGAATAGATATACATCATATTACTAGACAGTATCAAGGAAAAAAATATATGACAAAATGATTCCATGCCTACATAATTATTATCATACATATTCATCTTTTGTGAAACCAAGTGTTTTGCTAATAAATATTGTTTCAGTTATGCTGGTAAGTCTTGCAAAAATTAGAAATATATACTTTTTTCTAGAATGTTTACGGTACTCATGTGAAAGTTTCCATTAACTAAATAAAACAAAAGGAAAGCAATGGTTTCATGACAGGTTTGAAATATTGTACTGATGGCAAAATACATGCATTCTTTTTTACAGCAAATATAATACCATCTTTGAAGAAGATCAGATAAAGTTATCTTCTTTATGAGCACATAGCTGAAGAATTGCTCCCCACACCCAAGGTTCCTCATCTTGCTACTTCTCTAGTTAAATCACCTTGTTACTTTCTTTCTGAATTGGTGGAGTTAAAGACTTTGATGTTAATAGGATTCATTTATATGAGGCTTGTAATCCAGTTGTGATCAAAAGAAGGCCACACCTGAGTATAATAATGCCTAACATCTATCATTATTTTAATATGTTCAATATAAATGCTTGTTTTACTTGAGCAGTAAAAAGCAGAAGTCTTAGCTTTGTAGTCCATCTTGCTTAGCTTTGGATATGAAAATATGGTCAAATTAGACTATCTAATCTTGTCACTGACTTAATGCAATAAAATAAATTAAGCATCATAATACCTGAGGATGAGAAAAAAAATGTAGTGGATTTTGTATAATACATTCACCGGGAGCATTTATTCCAACATACCTTAGTGGTATCACTTTTAAATTTGATTACTTAGACGTGTGTCAGTTGAGAGTTTCTAGCATGTACTATGGAAAATTTCCAGTGTTTCTGATCACCCTTTAAGAAAAATAAATATTTCACAGCCACACCACTATGGGCACATTTATGCTCAGGATTTGGCACCTCTAATGTCTGTTTCTCTCAGTTCTTTTCATTAAATAATATATGTTCATTAAATAACATATGTTTGCCAAGAAGAGAAAAAGAAAAAAACCTGACTTAAATTATCCCATTAAAAGTTACATTCATGGATGCATATGTTCCTAAGCACAATACTAGCATAAAGATGATACATAGTTTCTAGAAAATAATGTCACATTTGTAATGTTTCAGTAACATCTTTAATAGCAAAACTGAAGTTATGCATTTTATTGAAATTTGGTTGTATATGAATAGCCTACGGGAAAACTTTTGTCATAGTGGCATTCATCATTGTCCCATTGGTAATTCTAAATCTGTGACCTATATTACATTTCTTTGGATACATAATTCATTTTCTCAAAATTGAGTGGCTTCCCATAACATACATTTGCTATCTAACAGTTTCTATGTGTCAGAGATCTATTCTGGCATGCTGGGTCTGCTGCTTGACAGACCATCCAAGAGATGCAAATTTGGTCTCTTTCCAGAATGTGCCATCCACAGGAAAGCCTGACTCAAGAATGATGCACCTGCCAAGTAGGAACACATGGCTATTCCTTTGGCAATACACAGAGCCCAGTGCCTGTTGAGCTGAGGACTTCATACTAGCTGTCAACTAAAAGGATCCCGCAGGTCCTTGAGACAGAAGGAACAAAATACAGCCAGAAAGAAAATCCATGAAACAAATTTGAAAAATCTAATTTGACATTTGCATCCCATTAGCGCTGCCATGTTTGACTTATTATGATCAGAGGGTAGATTCTGCTGGCATGCTGGCTTTCATGAAGACAAGAGTATGAAGAAGTAGAAATAATCTTGAGCCAATTAAGAATCTGCCTATCATAGTGCTTTTCAAAATCTGACAAAAGTATATACACATATTGAGTGGTAATGGCTTTATAAAAGTTGGAAAATGGATTAATTTTAGAAAATATTTATTTTCAGAATATGAGCAACATATTCTGAAAAATAAGATTAGACATTAATATAAAATTCAATTTTCACACAAGGAGCCATCAGTGTTTTTAAAATCCTTAAAAATCAATACACACATAAAGCAAAACAGTTTATGCATACATGATTATGTAGTATGGTCTATGAAGTAATTTTAGTTTCTCAAAGGCTTCTATGTATGTTATGTCATTTTGTATGACATTACCCATGAATATCATTATTTTAATTTATTTAGTGAATCTATTATGTTTACTTACCTAAAAGCATCATCATTAATTCTTGTTCTCATTGGAAGGCAATTTAGATTATTTTTGACAGTGTAGTCTCTTGAATTTCAGAATAATCTCATATTTACCGCACAGCCATAGGCAACTTCCTGTCTTCTGCCTCAATTAGTCTGGGATTTCTGCTATCTTATGCCGTATTTATGCTGCGTTATTACAGATTAAACCCATACCATCCTAAATGCTAAGCAAAGACTATAGCAAATGAATTGTATGCTCTTTTTTCACGAATTAGGTTTTCTCTTAGACAAACACAAAAGGAGAAATGCCGTTGACAGCATAAATTGCATGTTTGTTTTGAAAAACAGACACTGCCAAATATTCAACAAAATACGTAATTACCTCTCCAAAAATGATAATATAAAAACGAAACAATGGAATATTGTTTATAATCTTGACAATATTGTAAACTTTATCAATGCCTTATACTTGGCAAGGCCTCTTGCGAAATCTGCTATTCTAGTTTAATATACGTCCTATTCATTGTGACTTTTGTTAAAATTTAATAAAACATTTTAATGTTTTGTTATGTTTTTTCCAAACTGTTTCCTCTCTCTCTCTCTATCTTTTCTTCAGTTGTTGTTGACCATTTTACTTTATTCATATAAATCCTTAAAGCTTTTTCTCAGATAGAGCTATTGCAACATTCCCACCATTTCCACTGTGCGTGCAGTCTTCTATGCTGTCCATTACTTGCAAAGCAGACATGTAGGATGACGGACAATAAAAGTCTGCAATGTTAGGACTGAATATTAATCTAAGAATTACAACTCAGTACTGGCAGGGGTGCACGTAAGGCGGTTGGAGGACTTGGCTGCCTGTTGAAATCTGCATAGGGAGGTCAGCAGGCAGCCTCCAGGCTTCTGTTGTCCCTCTTAGCTCCTGGATCAAGTTCAAGAGCAACCTTGACTGCTGTCATTCTCTTACAGAAGAGCAATGAGCCATCAGCCTCCATCCCATAGGCTGCGGTACTGCCTACTCCGTAGCCTGAGGCCTTCCACACCTACAAGTTTACTTTAATATTCTCTATTCCTCCATAAGCCGAACACTGTCTTTGGCACTAGACTTAGTTTTATCTGCTTCCCAGGAGCAAAACACAGGGTAGGTTGGAATTTGCACCAACAGGAGTTTCAAATCTTATTCCCAACCAGTGTCTCCCTACTTTTAGAAACCCAGTTTTTAGGTAGCTGCTGTTGTGACTTCGTGATCATAAATTATCCCCATTCGAGTGTTCGACACCTGCATTTCTCTTGCCTTCTGTTTTGTCTTCGCTTTGCCCATCTCCTTTCTTTCCTTTCATTGATTTTTCTAACTGCATGTTAATCTAATGTTTTCATTGAGATTTAGTGAGTTTATTTTATTGAGTTTTTTTTTATTTTTGTTAAGTCTGCACAAAGTCCATTGTACATTGCTTAAGTATTCATCAGTATTTCACCAATTTTCATGATCTTAAAATCAATTAAAAGGATAGCACCAGATTTTTGCCTTATTGTACAATTAATGTTTTAAATATTTGTGTTATATAAAATTTATATATTTCTGTTTGTTTTAAATGCATATGTTTGTATATGTATGTACTGTCATTACAAAAATATGTCCAACATACTAAGTGTGTGTAAGTTACTTTTATGTATGTTGTAGGGGCTGACCATTTGTTATTGGATAAAAAATTGGTGTGATCTTCCCTAGGGGAAACTATTTACAGCACTCTCATTAATTTCTAGTTACCTCCAGTGATTTGTATAATATTCAGACCCTTTGGCATGGTACCCATCCATGTTAACATGTCTATTTTTGTTTTCCTTCTTCAACTCACCAATTTTCTAAATGTATAACTTCCATTTAGGGGGAGAAATACCAGAACAAGTGCCTTTGAAGCATGTCCTCTCTATAGGACTGGGTAGTTACACCCACAAAGATCAGAGGAATCACCAAGTGGTGTGCCCAGCAGGATCTGAGCATTACCTTACAAACATCTGACACAATTTGCTTGCTGAAAGGTTAAAGACACCTTAGCACAGTTATTTCAGAGAGCCACCACTAGATAGGTAGACCCTGGTCCTGTCTAACTAAATAACAAAATAATTTGATTGGACATCAAGTAGTGAATACAACCTTCTGGAAGTAGCATGCCACTATAATGCAGATGTGTAAGGAAGTTAGAAAGCTATTTGGATAAAAGAAAGAAGTCGGTGAGCAATGCTGTCTTCTCCTGCTTTGGTTAATTTTCTTCTGATTCTTTCCACAGACTCCAAATGCACTGCAGTGTCATGTGCACGCTTCTAGGATTTGTAACCAATTCCTGTGTCATCAAGTCTCCTTGTTCTTTCTGAGCTGTGCCATGCAATTAAAAGGGAAGGGAGCTGAGGCCTATGTTAAAAGAAAAAAAATCACAAGGAAAAAAAAAACTCTCCTTCTCGCAGATAATTAGTGGTAACACAAAGCTACATCCAGAATTTCCCAGATCTCAGGCAGAATTACACTGCGTTATGAATGTCAACGTTCATTTAAAGTGTTTCCCAATTATGCTCGTTTTGATATACCTTCACTAGTTCCCCTAATTAAGTATGAGAGATTCTTTGACGATCCACATTCAAGGACTAAAGCAAAGGAGAGAAAGGAGTTTATCATGTTGTACCACAGCTTCCATGCTTCAGACATCACTCACTACCAGGCCAAGGGCTGGGTACAGGAAGGCACTTCTGCTCATTAAGAGGAGACTGAGTTGAGATGCGAAATAAAGTTTTCCTTCTGGAACTAATAGAAGATCTTGATGGCCCTCACTTATCTATATTGAGTCTATTGAGTCGGTGAAAGGAATGTTAATAGTGGAGTAATGGTACTAACACATTCACCGAATGAAAAACCAAACGAAATGGGAATTTTACTCATCACATCCTGAAGGAAATTTGAAGTCAATACAAGAAGGTAAATTCTGAGTATATTTAGTATTGATTTTTCTATATCAAAATAAGCATCAAATAATGATCTATATATGTTTATATCAGTAGCAATATTCAAATTATAAAATAGAAATTTAACAGTATACACTGGTATTTATTAATTGTTATCGAAGTTACAATAAGGTGAAATTTCATGTCAATAGCGTTGACATTGAACACAAGTCTAAATGTGTGTTATGTGAAATGAATGAAAAATAAGTAAATATATTTTCTGGCTAAATGAATGAGTATGTAAATAGACACATAAACAGACATATGACTGTTCATTAATGTAAATATTTAAATAATACAGTGATGTAGAATGTGACTAAGATAATTATCTTTAAATCATTTTATTTAAAAGTAAAGCTGACTTTCTGAAATATAATCACAAATGGTCAAATGTGTTCATGTGAGCTGTTCACTGTCTTCGGTATAGCAGCAGTTCTATAATGGTAGAAAGTTCACTCAGCCTTCAAACCTTTTTACAGCTGAATCTATTAAGCTGATCAAACAACCTAATATTCCCAAGTGTTAACTTAAATGTTCATTCCTTTTCTAGGTATCAACCCCAAGTTCCAGGCCTTATATAAATGGGATCATGTAATGTCCAGTGTTTCTTGTTTCTAGATATTCCTATGCCATGATTCCATATCAATATATTTTTCCATTTTGCAAAAACTATAATTTTATTATTTATTTTAATTTTATATTTGTAAGTGATTTTCTATATGTCTTCATGTGCACCATATGGGTGCCTCATGCATGCAGAAGGCAGAAGAAGATACTAGATTCCAGAAAAGTTGATTTACATGTCTCTTTAAGCAACCATGTTGGATCTGAGAACCAAACCCATGTTCTGTGGAAGACAATCATCTTCTCTTAAACATTTCCATGTCCCCAAGTTATATCACTCATCTTAATAGTTAAATAATATTCCATTACATGTGTTTGCATTTTTCTGTATTTATTATTCCATTGGAAACCATTTGTTTTGTCTTCTCAGTTTTTTTTCTATTAATTGGTTATAAACATTGATATATGAAATTATGTTTGTATACCTTTTAGTAGACATGATTAAGAATAAATATGGATAGGTCATAATTACATTATACAGAATAAATTAAAGAACTGGTAAAAATTTGTCAACATCACTTCATTTCAAATTTCCATCAGAAGTCGATAAGGGTCTTGATTTTTGTACATTCACACAAATAACTTTTTTACTGTCAGTTTGTCTCCAGTAGTATTAGCAACAATGATAAGTTATCTTTTAGATTTGTTTTGTATCTTCATAATCAATAATGATGCTGAGAATTGTTTGTGTACTTACTAGTCATGTGTATATTTGTTCTTATGACTGTGAACATTATTTTAATTTTTTCTAATGTCTTTATAGTCTTTTCTCTGCCTGCACCCCTAACTCTGTATTCATGTGTATGAGATCATGTGATTGAACATGTGGAGTCCAGAAGACAACCTTGCATACATTTCCTCCTCAATAACAGTCTCATTTTTTGAGGCAAGATTTCTCAATGTCTGGTGAAGTCAATTTGACTGGTTTGGCTGACCAGCATTCCATAGAGTCTTATCTGTTCTATTTTCTTCTGTGGGACATTACATGTGCTTGGTACTAAGTCTGATATTTAACAGAGTTCTGAAAATTAAATTCATCTCCTCATGTCTACAAGAATAGTATTTTACTCTCTGAGCTGTCTCTCTACCCAGTGTTTTCATCATGTAGCAGTGGGACTCTTCATTCTTTTAGTCTATATAACCAAGGGATTATTCAAGTTCCTACAATTTAGCATATTACTTCATATTCAGTATTGAAGCTGAATTGTAATTACTCTCTAAACAATAGCATAAACAATTTTTTATGTGACATTTATATTCTATTGCACTCTAAAAGTCATCCAGAGATGATATATATTGAACAGTCTGATGTTATTTGGTTATATAGAAGCACTGTCAATGTTAATAAAGAATGTGAACATCCATAGCTTACACTGCCTTCAGAAGAGACATAAAGATGTCTTTAATGTGTATTCTACAGCCCATCCATAGACAAACTAGTTTGTTCTTATCAAGTAGGAAGGACTAAATGTGTAAACACCCACAGATATTCATATTATTACTGGTCCGTTTCTTTATTGGGTAAGTGATATGTAAATATTTCTTTTTTCTAAATAACTTTTTCATTATTTGAAGTAATTTGCCTGTTTTGAAGGAAAATAAAAACGTGTAGAGTTGATGACATTTGATTAACTTTTTTTCTACTGCTTTTATTGTCATAACTGAGATCTGTTTTTTAGGTAAAGGTTACTAATATTTACACGTGGGGATTAACCAAACAGTGGTTATTGAGTTTCTTGTTGTCCTATTAGGTATATAACATAATTTGCTTAAATACCCATGATCCTTTTTGTCAATATTCTTTGTATGTTTTTAAAAATTATTTTTTAGATCAGGACATAATGTGTCTGACATAAATATCACAAAATTTAAGAAATTTTGTCTTTGTGGCTTCCTTTCCCTACTCTCACAGATCTTTATTAAAACTTTTCATGTTGTTTGAAAGACTAATATCATTAATTGACTTTAAAATATTTAAACTAATCCTCAATGTCTAGGAAGGAGTTCATTCTGTCCTGGTATGTAAACTTTCCTTCTCTTTGTCTCTGTCTCTGTTTCTTTCTCTGTTTCTCTCTCTCTCTCTCTCTCTCTCTCTCTCTCTCTCTCTCTCTCTCTCTCTCTCTCTCTTGCTAAATTCCTCCCTCCTTTACTCTCAAACACTCATACACATAGAGGATGCAATATTAGGATACTTCTTACAATGAATTTTATGAATTAAATTGTCAATGTAATTAAAAGGTTATAAAATGTTTTGGATGTCAAGGGTCCAATAGGTAAGGAACATTATTAACACTCGTTGGGAGAATTCAGTGAAGCTATCTAATCTTATGTTTTTCCTTGTGGGTAAGCTTTTAATATTCCATCTGCCCACTGTTTCACACATTTTCCTCTTGGGTGAGTTTATGAATACTGATTACACCTTCTTACTTAAGGTACACCTACAGTTCAACTCAAATTAAAAGTTTGTTCTTAAATCAGTTTGACAGCTTGTTGATTATACCTCTGTTATTCATTTTATGCATAAAATACAGTTTTGATATGACATATCCAATACAGACTTCATTTACATTTGCAGGTAATAATTACTTCTTCAATTTTTTTAGTTTTTGTTTTCTAGGCAACCCAGAGCCATAATGTTTCTTAATTAGTAAAGTAAATAACAATATATATATATATATATATATATATATATATATATGTTATTTAATCATTATTAAAAAGCATAATCTATGTGATTCATTGTTGAAAATCTCAACAAAGTTTTCAAATTAAGAGAATATGAGCTCCTTGATAGAGACAAGAAAATTATAAAAATTTTTAAACCAACCTCATCATTAGTCAAAGAAGTGAGAGGCTATAAAACACTCGGCTTTGCCAGCTTCTGTCAGAATCAGTGTGATTAGTTGTTTACTCTCTATTGAATCAACCAGACTTCAAAAGATGTACCAAATGACCTTGGTTAATCTTGGTGTAGGGTGGCCACAAAACCAAACAAATAGACATGAACTCTGAAAAACAAATTGAAAGAAGGTGGACTCTGGACAAGGGTTAAAGAGATTTGGGAGATTATCATGGTCAGTATCTGAATTTTATACATGTGATGCTATAAACATAATACTCAAAGGATTGGAAAATATATTCTGACAAACAATACCTATGAGTAGAAAGAATATATTTAAAGATATGTTATATATCAGTATAGAAACTTGCAAATTAATGGCTGGGCCAGTGAGGTAGCTCAGTAGGTAAATGTTCTTACCTCACACATCTGGTGACTGAAATTGGCTTTTCATCCCACACTAAACATGCATAATATCGTCAATTATCATGTTCTGATTGTTTGAGCTTACTAAGAAGTTGGATTTCTAGAAGCAGAATTTCTGTCTGCCCTGCAAATTCATCACTTCAGAGACAAACATGTCTATTTCAAAGCTAGTTCCCCAAATCTGGGATATGATGGAAATTCTCTAGACTGGTAAAAATTGTTCTGTCACTGATGTATGTGTGTTACATGTATTTTGTGTCACTACCAACAAGTCTGAGCAGTGTACTCTGAATTCCACATGCTAAGAAAACGGGGTTATGAGGGTTCATAATAGTTCATGGTTGCCCAGGTAATTTAGCATAGTCAGTTAGACTCAGTTTTATGGATAGATCCTTTATAAACAGATTATTAAGGAACCACCAGTGACATTTGTTCTCCAAAATAGTATGCTCACATGGTCAAACACACACACACACACACACACACACATCATACATGTACAACTGAATTAAAACATGGTTTACATAATTTGAAAATTGAGTAGTTATGAAAAATATATTATTACATTTTAAATATCTAGAACATTTATTTTATCGGGTGAAAAATATTTTCAAAGAGATTATATGTATCTTGAAGGATGAATAAAATGAATCCTGTGAGGTTTATGAGAATTAGTTTCTGTATAAATATTTACTTTTAAAAAACTGTACATATTTTATCAGTTTTATCCCTGAGACATAATAAAAAAATACACTGTATACAACTTAATGCTTCTCCTTGAAACATTTTTAAAAAGTAATAAATCTAAATTCATTTCAATGTGTTTTACAAGTTCCTCTTTATTTCCACAGACGGGCATCTCATATTTTCATCATAAAATTCAAGAAAGTAATTCTTCTGAGAGGAAGCAAAGTCTTCACACAGCGGTTGAAGCTATTTGCTTGATATATTTGCAAAGATTAAAGAAACACTTAGTAAACCCTGGACTGATTTTCTTTTACATAAAATGTTATTTATAACATAGCATCATGAAATATTGACGAGCAGTCGAGTCACTTACCACAGGAGTAAACAGAATTGATGATGACCTTCAGTTCACTAGACTGCAGAGAAAGCAATTCTTTCATTACATTTTCACTAGAGAATAAAAGAAGCCCTGGCCTCATGAAAAAGTCACCGCCACAACGCTCACTTCTTTCACTCACCATAGGCTTGAAATTATATTTTTATATAATGAGACTGCCTAATAATAAACAAAAACAAAATACACAACGGGGAATTACTGTCCCTTCATATTACCTCTGTTGCATATAATTTTGTAAGTTTAGAGTAAACAGTAAATAAATGTTAGATACAGCTACCACTGCTAATCAATTTTCTTCATTTGTTCATTGACAAGATGTTAAGTGAAATGTAAAGAAAAGTAATCTTGAAAATATCTTCAACATATTATTTTTATTAAGACTCTGCATTTTCATCATTAGCAAAAAAATTATCAAACAAAACCCTTTTAAGAAATAAAAACTTAAATTTTACATGGTATCCTTATTAGCTATAACTCAGTCACTCTCTTTTATTTAAAGGATAAGATAAATCTTTCACATCTCTGAATGTTACATATTTCATAGCATTCTGATAAGAAAAAGTTAGGGAGGATTTGTGGGAAGGGCAATTGTGGTCAGAAAATATTGTAAGTTATCTAAGAAAATTTTAATAAAAATAAAATACCGCAATAAATTGCAAATATATGAATTGAAATGACAACGAATGCAATTTTAATAATATTTATTTTAAACCATATTGTAGATTCATTTGCTTCTCTACTGTTTCTTTTGCAGTAGCAGTTAGCTACAAATTTTATATATTTCTGTTTCTCTACTCTTACTTTTTTCTATTTTTCCTTTTCCTTTTTATTATACATATTTTTATTCTATGCCCTCAAAATATCACAGAAGAGAAATGTAGACATTTATTTCCTGCTACTATTCTTAGCTGTATTTCATCATTGTTTTTTATCATAATTTCAAATATTTAATCCATCTTTGTTTGATTATTCTGTTTTCTTTATTGTAATAATCATTTGTTTTTGTTTCTTTGATATATCCTCTCCTTAACAGTGAGTAGACTGTTCACTGTTCTTTTCATTTCCTTTGTTATTCTAAAACTATGAATTTCCAATTAATGTGTGTGCTTATATCTGAGCTTTATTGCCTTGTACATCTGCCCTAGTGCTTTGATTACTGTAACTTTGTTTTCAAATGTCAATATATGAAACCTCCCATTTTATTTTTCTTGCTAACTTTTTTTGTCTAATTTAACAATGTATGTTTCCATATGAATTGTAGGGTAGATTCCAATATCTGTGTCAATGTGGTTCTCATAAGGGTCCATTATATAAACCCTATGGATAACTTTAACTGGCATCAGTATTTTGATGAGAGCAAGTTTTATACTTGATGAACATAGTAAATATTTCATGTACCTGTGTATTTTTTTTTAATTTATTAAATATTTTTTTTTCCAAAAAGGCATTTTTAAACCTTTAAAATGATGGGTGGCTCTTGATTATGAACACCTCATGTCTAGCTGCTTTAAATTCCAGCCATCTTAATTTATGTGCATTGATATAGTGTAATTCGGAAGGTTGAGCCAATAAAACTTTTCTTCCTTAAACTGCTTCTGTTAGGGTATTTTATCCAAGCTACAGAAAATGAAGCAGAAACATCAGCTAAGCATGTCTCAGGGATGAACTCCTGATGGACCTATCCCTCCCTGCTGAATTTCTGGCTAATGATAGATTTTGTCAGAGGCAACAGTCCCCATCATTTGCATAGTTCTTGGGAAATGATCATACAGACAGCACTGGTTCAGCTCAGAGGGATCACAAGGCAAAATGAAAATATATGAATGTCAGAAAGAAAATCGTAAACAAGAATGAAGTGGATAAAGTATGATAGCGGGAAAGAAAGACATTGATTAGAGGAAGCAGAATTCATTGTAAGCGTGTGTTAAGTTCTTCAAAGGATATTAAATAAATATCTACTCAGCTATGAGAAACAATGACTTTATGAAATTCTTAATAAAATGGATGCATCTAGAGAATATCATCCTGAGTGAGATAACCTAGTCACAAAAGAACAGACATAATATGAAGTCACTGATAATTGGATACTAACCCCAGAATGTTCTGAACACCTGAGAAACAATACACAGAGTATATGAAGTTCAAGAAAAAAAAAAAAAGAAAGTAAATGAAAAACCATTATGCTTAACCTTTACACACCAAGAAAACTTTGACTAATTCCAGGTTACAACTTGTCTTACATGTACTTTATGTTCATTTGAACTAGTACGATTTTAAGGAATACTATCAAAATTAAAAAAAAATTATACTTTTATGCAAAAATTCTTAAAATTTGTACATTTATCTTTGTTTTTTAAAATGAAGTTCTTCAATAAAAAAAGAAAAAATACTGCAGCAGGTGGACACTTTTCATAGAAATGTTTTCCTAATCATATATTGATAAATGTGTAGATGAAGTTTTACTAATAACTGCAACAAAGCAACACATTCATAAAGAAGTTAGTGATTATCAGTGTTTTTAACATTAAAGAATAATTAAATATGTAGGTACAATAAAAATGAAAAAAAAAGTATATGCTATTGGTTAATTTTTAGAGTGTGTATGAGCTGAGGAAAGTATATCCTTTGTGGCACCCAAGGCATACATACAAAACTCCTTAATCATAAGTTCTGCCGTATTATCTATTTTGTTCTCCTTCATTCTCACTTCTGCTCACTCAATCACTCTTCTTATTAAAAAAATAATACAGATTTTATATCCTTCCTTTAAAGAAAAACAAAACTTAAGAGAACGGAAAGCAAGTAAAGGGAAGCAAATATTTTTGGTGCTGGACTACTTAATATGTGTAACCATCTCTATTCATTTTATCCATATATATATATATATATATATATATATATATATATATATATATATATATATATAGCTATCTGTCTGTCTGTCTATTTATTTATTTATTTATTTATTTATTTATTATGTGTTTATTTGTTTATATCTCAAACAAAGCCACCATTTCTGTCTCTCCCTTAGGGAGTTGATCAGGATCCTCCTTTCTCTTCTTGGAGAGAATGAGAACCCGCTCCACCACATGGTAAAATCCAAGAAAGCAGAGAGAACTCTGCAGAGAGATATTGGCTGAGTACTCAGAAAGTGTGCCCCCCGCGCCCCAGCTTGGTTCAGTGAACCAGTGACCCAACATTGGGCTATTCCCAGCCAGAAGACACTGAGTGCAGAACGGGCACTCAGATCATCTGCCACAAGGAACAGCGGAGGTCTAGGGACACAGGCCAGGTGAGAAGGCATTCCAGTAGCCAGGGATCAGGAGATCCAGGGACACAGATCAGGTACAAGGGAGAGGCAAGAACCAATCACTGACAACAAGACCACATATAATCACAAACAAGATGACAAGAGGAAAGTGAAAGAATTTACCTCAGGGAAACCAAGACAACCTGGCAACACCAGAACCCAGCTCTCCCATCACTGAAATGTGTGGAATGCCAAACATTACAGATAAAGAAGACTCAGACCTAAAATCATACCTCAAGATAATGATAGAGATCCTTATACAAGAACGGGAACAAAATAATAAAGAATTAGAAGCTTGTAAAGAGGGAGAAAACATTCAAAGAACTCAAAGATCTAGAAAAAAACAGAACCAAAGAGATGAAGTAATGGAAGAAGGAATTTAAAACAGAAATGGACACAATAAAGAAAACATTAAAAGAGACAACCCTAGGGTAGAAAACCTAAAAAAAAAAAATAATCAGGAGTCACAGATGCAAGTATTTCAAACAGACTACAAGAGATGGAAGGGGGGTGGGAAGACAACATTGAAAACATAGACAAAACAGAAAGAGAAGATGCAAAAACCAAAAAGCTTCTTACCCAAAATGTCCATGAGATCTAGGACACAAGGAGAAGACCAAACCTTAGGATAATAGAAATAGAAGATTGATAAGAATATCAACTAAGTGGCACAGTAAATATCTTCAACGAAATTGTAGAAGAAATCTTCCCTACCATTAAGAATGAAATGACCATGAACCTAAAACAAGCATACCAAACTGCAAATAGGTTGGAGCAGAAAAGTAATACCTCCCAACACATGATAGTGAAAATGCCAAGTGCCCAAACCAAAGAAAAAATATTAAAAGCAGTAAGGGGAAAATGCCATGTACCATATAAAGGCAGACCAAGCAGAATCACACAAAACTTCTCAACAGAGACTATGAAAGACAGACATCATGCAGACCCTAAGAGAGCACAGGTACCAGCCAAAGCTGCTATACCCAGCAAAACTCTCAATCACCATAGATGGAAAGACTAAGATATTCCAAGACAAAACTAAATTTACACAATATCTGACAACAAACCCAGCACTAAAACAATTTATAGGGGGAAAACCCAATACAACAAAGTAAACTACATCCTAATAAAAACAAGAAAACTCCTAAGCAAGAAAACCAAAAGAAGAAAGACATACAGGCACAATTCAACCTCCAAAAGCAAAAATAGCAGGAAACAGCAACCACTATTCCTTGATATCTGTTAACATAAATAGATTCAATTTCCCAATAAAAAGATAAAGGCTATCAGATTGGATGCATAAACAAGTCCCAGCATTTTGCTGCATAAAGGAAACTCATCTCAGAGACAAAGACAGACACTATCTCAGAGTAAATTGTTCGGAAAAAAAACTTCCAAGCAAATGGCCCCAAGAAGCAAGTTGGAGTAGCCATTCTAATATCGAATATAGTAGATATTCAACCAAAAATTAACAAAAAAGATAAGGAAGGACACTTTTTACTCATTACCAGGGTAATCTGTCAGGAGGAACTCTCAATCCTTAATATATATGCTCCAAATAAAAAAGCACACACATTCATAAAAGAAACCCTACTAAAGCTCAAAAATACATTTTAACCAACACAATAAAAGTGGGAGACCCCAATACCCCACTCTCATTAACGGGCAGATCATTAAAACAGAAACTGAACAAGAACACTGTAAAACTCGCAGAGGTTATGAACCAATTGGAATTAATAAATATCTATAGAACACATCATCCTAAAACAAAAGAATACAAGTGCTTCTCAGCATCTCATGGCACCTTCTCCAAAATTGACCACATAATTGGCAAGAAAAGGTTCCTCAATAGATATAAGAAGATTGAAATACTCCCATGCATCCTTTTGATCACCATGGTCTAAGGCTGGTCTTTAATAAGAACAAAGACAACAAAAAGCCCATATACCCATGGAAACTAAACAGTGCTCTATTAAATGATACCAGGGTCAAAGAAGAAAGAAAGAAGGAAATTAAGGATTTTCTAGAATTCAATGAAAATGAAAACACAGCATACTCAAATCTATGGGATGCAATGAAAGCAGTACTGAGAAGAAAACTCATAGTGCTGAGTACTTCCAAAAAGAAACTGAAGAGAACATACGTCAGCAACTAGACAGCATGGCTGAAAGCTCTAGAACAAAAAGAATCAGATACACCCAAAAGATGTAGACGGCAAGAAATAATCAAACTTAGGGCAGAAATAGACCAAAGAGAAACAAAAAGAACCACTAAAGAATCAACAAAACCAAGAGCTGGTTCTTTGAGAAAATTAACAAGATTGAAAAACCCTTAGCCAGACTAACTAGAGGGCAAAGAGAGAGTATACAAATTAACAAAATCAGAAATGAAAGTGGAGAAATAACAAGTAAAATTGAGGAAATTCAAGAAATCATCAGATCCTACTACAAAAGACTATACACAACAAAGCTGAAAAATCTAAAAGAAATGGATGAATTCCTAGACAGATACAAGATATTAAAGTTAAACAAGGACCAGTTAAACCTTCTAAATATTCCAATAACACCTAAAGAAAAAGAAGGAGTCATCAAAAGCCTATCAACCAAAAAAAGCCCAGGTCCAGATGGGTTAACTGCAGAAATTTATCATACATTTATTAAAAACATAATACCAATACTCACCAAACTATTCCACAAAATAGAATCATATGGAATACTATCTAACTCATTTTTGAGGCTACAATAACCCTCATTCCCAAACAACACAGGACCCTACAAGGAAAGAAAAATTCAGACCAATCTCACTTATGAACATTGATGCAAAAATACTCAAAGAAAAAAAAAAAAAAAAAAAAAAAAAACCCTTGCAAACAGAATCCAAGAACACATCAAAAAGATTGTTCACCATGATCAAGTAGGCTTCATCCATGGGAAGCAGGGATGGTTTAATATCTGAAATCCATCAATGTAATCCACCATATAAACAAACTCAAAGAAAAAAAAAAACACATGTTCATCTCACTAGATATTGAGAAAGCATTTGACAGAATTAAACACCCCATCATGTTAAAAGTCTTGGAAGGAACAGGAATCTCAGGCACATACCTAGACATAATATAAGCAATATACAGCAAACCAATAGCCAATATCAAAAATTAATGGTGGGAAACTTGAATCAATCCCACTAAAATCAGGGACCAGTCTAGTCTGTACAATCTCCCCCTACATATTCAACATAGTACTGGAAGTCCTGGCCTGAGCAATTGACAGCAAAAGGAATCACAGGAATAAAAATTTGAAAGGAAGATATAAATACATCATTAATTGCACATTACATGATAGTTAAGTAACCTTACCAATTCCACCAGAGTACTCCTACAGCTGACAAACAAGTTTAGCATAGCGGCTGCATATAAAATTTACTCACACAAATCACTACCCTTCCTATATTTAAAGGATAAACATGTGGAGAAAGAAATTAGGAAAAGATACCCTTCACAATAGTCACAAAAAATATGGAACACCTTGGTGTAACTCTAACTAAGCAAATGAAGGCTGTATATGACAAAAACTTTAAACCTCTAAAGAAGGAAATTGAGTAAGATCTCAGAAAATGGAAACATCTCCATGCTCATGGATTAGAAGGATCAACATTATAAAAATGGCCACCTTACCAAAAGCAATCTACAGATTCAATGCAATCCCCATCAACATACCAACCCAATTCTTCATTGAGTTGGAAAGAGCAATGTAATATTCCATATGGAATAACAAAAGACCTAGATTAGCAAAATCCATCCTCAACAACAAGGAAACATCTGCAGGAATCACTATCCATGACCTCAAGCTATATTAAAAAGCAAATGTGCTAAAAACTGCATGGTACTGGTACAGAAATAGGTATGTGGATCAATGGAATAGAATAGAAGATCAAAAAATGAGCCCTCACATATATGGTCACCTGATTTTTGACAAAGGAGCTGTAACATTCAATGGAAAAAAGACAGCCTATTCAACAAATGATGTTGGTCCAACTAGCACTCAGCATGCAGAAGAATGAAAATAGACCCTTTCTTACCTCCTTGTACAAAGCTCAAGTGTAAGTGGATCAAAGATCTCCACATTAAACCAGGTACACTGAAACTATTAGATGAGAAATTAGGGAAAACCTTAGAACACTTAGACACAGGAGAATATTTCATGAACAGAACACCAACAGCGCGTGCTCTAATGTCAAAGATTGAGAAATGGGACTTATTGAGATTGCAAAATTTCTTAAGGCTAAGGACACTGTCAAGAAAACAAAATCGCAGCCATCAGAGTGGGAGAAGATGTTTACCAACCCCACATCAGATAGAGGTGTAAAATCCAAGATACACAAAGAACTCAAGACGCTAGATAGTAGAGAATCAAACAACCCTATTAAAAATGGGGTACACAGCTAAACAAAAAGTTCTCTATTGAGGAATATTAAATGGCTGAGAAACATCTAAGGAAGTGCTTGACATCATTAGCCATCATGGAAATGCAAATCAAAACAACACTTAGATTCTACCTCACACCACTCAGATTTTCCAAGATCTAAAATTCAGAGGACAGCAGATGTTGGAGAGGATGATGAGAAAGAGGAACACTTCTCCAATGTTGGTGGGTTTGTAAACTAGTACAACTTGTCGGGAAATCCATCTGGTGATTCCTCAGAAAATTGGACATATTATTACCTGAAGACCCAGGTTTTCCACTTCTGTTCATTTACCCTAGAGATGCTCCAACAAACAACAAAGAGACATGCCCCACTATGTTCATAGAAGCTCCATTTGTAATAGCCAGAAGCTGGAAAGAACCCAGATGTCCTTCAGTAGATGAATGGATACAAAAATTGTGGTACATTTACACAATGGAGTACTACTCAACTATCAGAAACAATGACTTTATGAAATTCTTAAGAAAATGGATGCATTTAGAGAATATCATCCTGAGTGAGATAACCCAGACACAAAATACAGAGATAATATAAAGTCCCTGATAATGGGATACTAACCCCTGGTTCTATATCATCACTGTTTGACAGTTTTCTAAGATCACCATCTTTGAGTCTGGGAACTTCCTCTATCCTAAGTCTGTTTTGGTGACTCCTTGAGAGGTTATTTTGTTCTTCAGGATTGTTTTAACTACCCTGGGTTTTCTGTTTTCCCATATAATTTTTTTAAATGAAAATGATTTCATTGATCACCTCAGTGCATATTAATGCCATATATGTTTAAACAAAGAGAGATAGAGTTAAACACACACATAGACAATGTATTAGGTATAGATGATAGATAAAGACATGGATAGAGATAAATGAGAGACAGACAGATAATAGATGGTGAATAGTTAAAAATTTTTCCTTCCAGTCGTTTATAAATGGACATTAGCTGTCATTTAATGAAATTGCCCATTGAAAATATCAGCCTGTATCTCTAATATAGCCTACGTTATTCTTTCCTTATATAGTAGAGAATGGTACATCTCTCTTCTTAGTGTTTTATTCTTAGATTTGGGTAAGTTTCTGTACTATTTCCATAATGAATAGAACAAATAATACCTCAATTTATTTGTGTTTCTGTCTTATTCAGTATTTGCAGAGGTGGTTAATTTGGATCTTATACGATAAATATATTTTTAAATTAGGTTATATATACATATATATATATATATATATATATATATATATATATATATATATATATTATTTGAGCATAAATAATGTCCATTAGGATCAACAAAAGAGATGGTAAGATATTAGACGTACCAGAGCATCTCTATTTTCACATTACTCAATATTACTGTTATTTTGTGACAGGGCGAGGTGTCTATATTATATGTTGCAATATTTTTTTTCATTCTCAATGTTGAGTGAACAACACTTTCTGTGTATGAATGTTCATATGACCTTTTAAACCCAAAGAGTTCAGACACTGAAAATAAGACTACATTGCTTAAACATCTCATTTCCCTCAGGACTGCATCCTTTAATTGATATTGAGAATAACAGTACTGCTTGAATGACTTGCCTTTGTATAAAGATTCCTATTGCTGTATGTAGTGGAAAGTTATTATATCATCTGTGAATGCTTTTCCTGTTTAATATTGTGTGACATTTATAAAGCCTATATAGTATGTTAACTATATGTGTTTGAATTCTACTACACTAAGTTAACATCACTTCCTATTAATGACATGTCTACCAATCATTAATACATTGATAATTTTAACAGCTAAGCAATCTTAATTTATTTCTTGTTTTGCTGTGTTTACTTTATCTTACAGACATTACCAGTTGATTTCTCATCTGGCACAAAGAAATCAATCTAATATTTAGTATAAAACATCACAGAATCCTATAAAAATTTCATGTAGGTTTAGATCTGTGTAAGTGTGTGTATAAGGGAGAGACAGTGAGAGAGAGAGACAGAGACAGACTGGACATAGAATTGTGCAATTTAATTTTTTGTAGAGAAAAGTAATTTTCTTATATTTTCTTTTTTTTTTCTTGAACTTCACACAGTCTGTGAGTTGTTTCTTGGGTGTTCAGAGGTTTCTGGGGTTAGTATCCAATTATCAGTGACTGCATATTATGTCTGTTCTTTTGACTGGGTTATCTCACTCAGGATGATATTCTCTAGGTGCATCCATTTTCTTAAGAATGTCATAAGGTCATTGTTTCTGATAGCTGAGTAGTACTCCATTGTGTAAATGTACCACAATTTTTGTATCCATTCATTTACTGAAGGACATCTGGGTTCTTTCCAGCTTCTGGCTATTATAAATAGAGCTGCTATGAACATTTTGGTGCATGTGTCTTTGTTGTATGTTGGAGCATCTCTGGGGTAAATGCACAGAAGTGGAAAAACTGGGTCTTCAGGTAGGAAAATGTGCAATTTTCTGAAGAATTGCCAGACTAATTTCCAGAGTGGTTGTATCAGTTTACAACACCACGAACAGTGGAGAAGTGTTCCTCTTTCTCCACATCCTTGCCAGGATCTGCTGTCATCTGAATATTTGACCATGGCCAATCTGACTGGTGTGAGGTGGAATCTCATGGTTATTTTTATTTGCCTTTCCCTGATGGCTAATGATGTTGAGCACTTCCTTAGATGCTTCTCAGCCATTCAATATTCCTCAATAGAGAACTTTTTGTTTAGCTCTGTGCCCCATTTATAATAGGGTTGTTTGATTCTCTGGTGTCTAGCTTCTTAAGTTCTTTGTATATCTTGGATATTAGGCCACTATCTGATGTGGGGTTGGTAAAGATCTTCTCCCACTCTATTGGCTGCCATTTAATTCTCTTAACAGTGTCCTTTAGTCTTACAGAAACTTTGCAATCTCATTAATTCCCATTTATCAATCTTTGACCTTAGAGCACGAGACATTTGTGTTCTGTTCAGGAAATTTTCTCCTGTGCCTATGTTTTCTAAGGTTTACCCTATTTTCTCATCTAATAGTTTCTTTGATCCACTTGCACTTGAGCTTTATACAAGTAGATAAGAAAGGGTCTATTTTCATTCTCTGCTTGCTGGGTGTCAGTTGGACCAACATAATTTGTTGAATAGGCTGTCCTTTATCCATTGAGTGTTTTTAGCTCCCTTGTCAAAAATCAGGTGACCATATATGTGAAGACTCATTTCTGGATATTCTATTCCATTGATGCATGTGCCTATTTCTGTACCAGTACCATGCAGTTTTTTAGCACAATTGCCTTGTAATATAGCTCAATGTAGGGGATAGTGATTCCTACAGATGTTTTCTTGTTGTTGAGGATGGATTTTGCTATTCTTGGTCTTTTGTTATTCCAGATGCAATTGCACATTGCTCTTTCCAATCAATGAAGAATTGGGTTGGTATTTTTATGGGGATTGCATTGAATCTGTAGATTCCTTTCCGTAAGATAGTCATTTTTACAATGTTGCTCCTTCTAATTCATACTTCTTATACTCCATAAAACTTTGACTAATTCCAGGTTACATCCTGTTTTACATGTGCTTTATGGTCATTGTAACTTGTAAAATCTTAATGCACACCATCAAATAGTTAAAAAAAGCAAAGCAATAGCAAAAATGTATTTGTATACTTTTATGCAAAAATGCTTAGAATTTGTAAATTTATCTTTATTTTTTAAAATAAATTTCTTCAATAAAAAAGAAAATTAATTTCTAATTTGCAAAAAGATGTGTGACACATCAATAAATGTTTCCTAATATCTTTTTATTTTCTTTATTTCCATCAATTTTCTCCTGTTAGATTTTCATGAACAGTCATACCATATTCTGACCTAAAGTGCATAGGGAAATATATTTTGAAACTATAACCTCATAACAAAAATCATACATTTTAAATATATACTAATGCATATTCAATATTCAGAAAAGCAACTTACTTTGTACTGTAAACCATTGCATATAAAAATTTATATAAATTTAATGGAAAGTAAAATATTAATTTCCTAGAAGTTAAAATATTTATGAAACCATACAGATAAAATTATAATATGCATCAGTTAAATGGTTAATTCTTATTGATTCTTATATTTCTTTTCAGGAGCCAGATGATTTTCTGTTTTTAGTATGATGACTTTGCTTCAATAGAATTCTAGTTGATAATTTTTCTGATGTAGAATTGCTGATTTAAGAAAAATAAATGCAGCATTGCATTATATGTGGTATGATAATTGAGATAATGATTAAAATAATTGTAAAATTCTGTAATAATTTTTGAAGAAATATTGAGCCTAAAGAAATAAATAAAGTTGAAAAATCACGTCTTTTCCATTAAATGAGTATGAATTCCAGCTACCAAGATGGTTAAGATCATAATGCTGAGTGCTTTAGGTTAACTTATATACAATTAAAATAACAAAAGTAAAGTATTTAAGCTATATAATATATCAAATCAATAGTAATGTAATCCTTATACTATATACAACAATAATGAGTTTATTATATACTTAACACAGCCTCAGTTTTACAATGTTCACTGTACAGATTGGTTAATAAAATTGCAGCATTTATTTCAAAGTCACAAATATTCTTCTCTATTGTAGTGACCCTTAGCACATATAAATAGATGAAATTATTGAGAAATGGTGATTCTGTTCCTCCTTCCATAAAATTCTTTATTAGAAAGGAGGATTATTAGAAATGTAAGGATTCTTCTTTACTGTGAAACTTACTAGAGTGGGGATTTCTAAATATTTTAATAACATTTTTTGCAATATTTAGACAGAAAGAAATATGAAACTAATTTAAAGTTCTTTCAAAACAAGGTTGGTTAGAGATCAGTTGCCTAGATATAAATTGCTGATTATTTAGTCAGCAAACCTCTCCTTAATCTCATAGCAATATAAGTAAATAGAAACTGTAATTTTTAAAAATAAATTAATATGATAAAATGCATTACTATTTTTTTAATGATTTTTACTCTGTCTTAATTTTCCATATAAGTAAAAAGAAAATTGTTCAGCTTGCATAACCTTTTGTACTTAGAAATTTCATCAATGAGAAATTCAGCATGTTAAAAATTATTGTTATAAATGATATCATTTTCACCATCCTCATTTAAGATCTATCATACTGAGAAGTCTAATTATTTGATGAGACAGAGTCCCATTGCCTAGTCCCACTCTCTAATTATGACATGTTTGCCTTTCCACTGCTAATGTAGGAATTAGTTTACCCAAGCAAGAAATCAATAATTCAAACTTATAATTAAATTGTGGTATAATGAGAAAATGCTTACATAAATGTGGATTTAATCTACTATTTCTTTTCATTATTTATTTTCTAATTCATGCATAATTAAATATGCAAATTAAAATATCTAATATCAATGATGTTATAGTTTTATTAAAACCAATAATGGAAGATAGAATTTCCAACTACATTTATAAATATATATTAAATACAAAGTTAATAAACAGAAAATATTTACAAAATGCGACATTCATTCCACATCAATACAAGTTAAATAGGCATCCATTTTCTTTATTGGTGTATTGCATATTTCCACGAGAGAGATAGTTTCTTATACTTCTCAGCAACAATGGAGTTCACATGACAGACAAAGAATGTGCTACAAAATGTAAGGGACCCAATAAAAAATGAATATGCATACCCTCTTGCTATCAGTTTAGCAGTAACTTGTTGAGACAGGCAGAGTGAGAGGTTATGAATGCATGTGATACAAATGTATAACACTAGGACAATTGCCAAACCCCAAAGACTTAATATAAAATCTGCATAACTATCTTGTAATGCTGTAAAGGATGTGATATTTCTAGATTTACAAAATGAAACTCATGTAAAATAAATTAAATAGACTAAAAAAGAAAAACAGATAACAACCTCCCTTACAAATATAAACATGATACTCTTGGTGAACTGCTCCCAATCATATTGGAAAAGTATCAATATCAACTATGCTTTATTACAGATAAATAAATTAATATTTGAAAAGCAATCAATGAATTTCATTATATTGAGATGCTAAATTAAAAAGTTATAGGATGATATAAAACCACATAGAACTAATCACCTGATGAAATGTAATAACTGACCAAAGAAATTCTTTCAGTGAATTTAACAAGAACAATGAAAGAAAGAAGCAAGCATGTCTGGTGCCAGTACACCTTGTTAAATGAGGCTGGGACCTTTATCTAACCAACCACATATAGATGCCATGAAGGTTTGTGTCCCGCACCACCGTCCTGCCAGCAAGAACAGACGCGACACACAAGGATCCTTCTGCAGCAAAACTTTAATGGAGGAAGACCCCGAAGGGAGGAAAAGCACCCAGTTTTATACCCTTGAGGGAGGCGGGGGAAGCATGTCTCTACCTGATTGGCTGCTCGCTGGTGGTCTGATGATTACGCCTTGAGATGGGCTGTGACTTTGGCTTGCCTTGCTCTTCATGCATGTGCTTTTAGGTTGTTTGTCAGTTTTAGCTGACTCACAGCCCCGGAAACCAGCCCCATCTTCGCAGGGCATTGGCTACAATCTCCCCCTTTTGGTCTTATTAGGCAGAAGACGGTCTAGGACAAGAGACTTGGACTAGAGATATTCTCGTGCTGTGATCTCTGTCTTAGGTCAATCACACTCAGTGTAGCCTTATCTGTCTCTGGATTCCCTCATCGCCTCAGGGGTCCTGTCTTAGATTGGCCTACACCAGAGGAAGATTGCCCATCACTGAGTATCACAGCTTATAGTCTGTTTCACCTCTTAATAATCCTAGGGCGAAACTCCAAGCAGGAGGCCAAATGCAATGGGGGTAAATTTACTAGTTATTGTCTGAGTATAGAAAGCCATATTTCGGCAGAGGCTCTGTGATCAAGAGCAACAATCATTTGAGCAATGACAGCTTTGTCACATCGTTGTTGAGACCTCAGCTTACAAACCAACCAGAGCAAGAACACAATCCCACAACATAAGATTACTAAAAATAACCCCACTCCCACCCATTCCTTAAAGTAGGAGAAAATAGAGGAAATCCAAGTTGACAGCCCCTCTGTCAGCGACAGGTCCAGTCTCGTGGAATTCACTTCCAAGATAGCACGTCTCAATTTGCAAAGCATCTGTTCAAATTCAGTGGTCCAATTCTGCATTAAAAACCGAGAAAGGGATTTAGATAAATTGGCCGCTCAGGTGAAATTTTCAAATTGAACAGAAGTGATGCAGAGCCCAGGTGATTTTTGTTCACAGCCCAATTGGGCCATCTGCCACAAGATGTCCACTTGTTCTTGAACTATGTCTATGCGCTGATTAATCAACATTAGGCCTCCCTGTATCTGGGAATTGGCTGTGGCCTGGAGGTCCAAGGCAGACGTCACATGAGCTGAGAGCTCATTGATGGTTTGTACAGTCTGCACTGATGTCGAGAGTGCCAGTGCCGAGGCCATAACTGAGGCCGCCACAGCCTCAGTGGCATTCAGACCCATGATGACAGCAGAGATCCCAAAATCTCTTTTCCCTCTCAGCAGCCTCAGACTACTGGGGCCGTCCACTGGAACAGGGACGAAGCGGGGCATGCGAGTAACCACAGCCGAAGGATAAACAGCCGCATCCCAGCATAAGGCATAAAAACAATTACTTGGGGAGCAATCTAAGCTGTCTTGACCCTGGGTCATAATGATATTACTCACTATCTAAATAAAAGGGGGCCACACACAAACAGGGGAAGCCAAGTGCTTCGCTCTCTTATAAGTTGTATATTTTACACTGGAGGTCGTCCACTTGAAGCTCCCTGAATTCTTTCTGGTTCACAAGCCTGCGGCTATGCAACCCTTCCAATCAAAACCTAGTTGTCCCTTTTCTGCGTATCCTCCCCATAACATTGCCATTGGTGATAGGTCAGTACAACCCCCATTAATCCCACAAAGAAGCCACTCATCAAAGGGGTTAGCATCAGCTTTGCTAGGATCCCTAAAAGTAAAATTATATCCTGCAAAGGAACTATTAAAGGTGGTGCCAATATATGGGGAAAAGGAAAAATAATTTTTAAAAGCCCATGATGACCTTCTGGCCTAGCATCCAGTCCAAGGAAGCATTAGATCCTCTATCATAATCCCCTTGCAAAATGGTGCCAGCCTGGGCTGCTGTGGTCGGACATCATCACCTGAACAGCTAGGCCACCATCAAGAAATTACAGAGGCATTAGCTACTATATTAGAGGTCGAGCCCCAGGTTGCATCTTTAAGCCAGGCTGCTGATTGGTTGTATAGCAGTATGCACTTACTATGGTCCCCAGTGTTAGAACCATTGTAAGCAGAGGATGCCTTTAACAAAAAGTGTCCGATTGTTCTGTAGGCTCTGAATCTGATTGTCTAACAGCAAGTATGCAACTCCTTATTTCCTATTTGTAGCAAAGAAGCGTGGGAATACATGAGCTGTATGCATAACAGGCATGGGTAAGGGGAAGGTAGACATAATCCCCCATCGGGGGTCTCCCAGAATACTAGGAACCAGTATCCAAGAGAGGAGTAGTGGGATCATCTTCCGCCTCCGGTTTCCTCTGGTGATCATCATCCCTGGTGGGGTATCCTCCTGGTAAGGCTCTCTGGGATCCAAAAGGGATTGTCTTCATTCTGTGGGAAAACACAAACAGCTCCCCTGGATCTTATCAAAATAGGATCCAGGCCTTTTCATTGTCCTGTCAAGACATCCTTCCATTTGACCATTTCTTTAGGAGTGGCAGGCTTGGAACAGTGTTGCTCAGCCGCATTCCTTCCATGGTCATCCAAATTTAAAAAATTAAGTGTCCAAAGAGCTATTGATATTGAAGTCTGGGGTGCGGAGGACAGTACGTCCTCTATTCCCCCTTTTTGTTTTATTAAATAGGATTTGATTGTACGATGGGCATGTTCAACAATGCTCTGTCCTTGAGGATTATAAGGGAGGCCAGTCAAATGGGTCACTCCCATTTGTTTGCAGAATTGCTGAAATTTTTGTGAGGCATAAGCGGGTCCATTGTCAGTTTTTAAAATTTTTGGTTGCCCCCAGGAGCTCCATGCCTCAAGGCAATGTTGGATAACCTGTGAGGCCTTTTCTCCTCCTAAAGGAGAGGCAAAGACCATGCCTGAGCATGTATCAATGGACACATGGAGATACTTAAGTTTTCCAAATGACTGGATGTGTGTCACATCCATTTGCCAAATTTGTAGCAGACGAAGGCCGCAAGGGTTGATACCCACATGAGAAACAGGCAGAAACTGATAATAGTTTTGGCAATGAATGCAAATGTTTCCATTTTTCTCTACATTGCTTTTTGAAAATTCTCTCATTGATCCTGAAGTTTACTCATTTAGCTAAACTAACAGAATAGTAAGTACCAAGTTTATGTCTGTATGTACATTTGGGCCTCTTGTATGGGCTTTTATTATTATGTAAAACTCACGTAGCTTTCTAAATTATTTAGTTTTCATGGATCTCAACTGATTTACTCCTGCTTGTGGGGCAAGAAGCTAATAGAGATATCTCTGCATTACCAGCAGAGTCAGTTTTCACCAACATGAAAGAACCGATGAATTCTTCAACCATATAAAAATCATACAAGTAGATATTCAAAGGAATAAATAAGCATGTGATTACAAATATACACTTATATGTACTCACATGAACATATAAATAATTAATTAAATAATGTTTTTATTTCTTGAAGCAGCACAGAAGTGTTTTGGGAATGTTTAATAAATAAACTGGAATAGTATTTTTATAACAATGTATTTCTAATAAGTAACTTGAAATTATGAGATGAAACCACAAAATAAGCATAAAGCAGTCAGATATCACAACAACCCTATTCCTGGTTCACTATCACCTCTACTTTTTCTTTTTTACTTAAACCAAAACAGGGGAACCCCACCTCTTAATTACCTGGCAGTAGCCAGGTATGCTCCTCCCCAGTGAACTGACACTATAAAAATGGCTGCTTGCCCCATCCTCCCCCTCTTGCTCTTGGCTCTCTTGGCCTCTTGAATCCTTGCTCCCCCTCTTACCCCTCCTCTTTCCCTTCCCTTCACCCCTCTCTCTCCACATGCTCATGGCCTGCCTCTACTCCTCTCTTCAACTTGTGTTCGTGTGTACATGTGCATGTGCATGTGTGCGTGTGTGTGTGTGTGTGTGTGTGTGTGTGTGTGTGTGTGTATTTCTCTGCCTCTACTACCCTCTTAACTCTCTCATGACTTGAGTAAACTCTGTTCTGTACTATTAAAAATACCATTATGTATTTGTACTAATGAAATAAAATTATACGAAGGGACAAAAAGCTTGTCATTGATTTATTAAAATATAGTTACTATATATATGCAGGGATCAACTATGATATATATAGAAATTAAGACTTCATTAGAGTAATATTACAAACAAATTTAGCAATTAGTTATCCAGTATCATATGCATGTGCTACAGAGGAAGATATTTTATTCTTTAAAGTAGGCTAACAATTCTGTTGTTGGGTGGGTGCTTGTACTCATGTGGTGCTCAATCCCTCAAGTGTGTGAGGCAATATAAACAGAGATATAATACAACTCCCAAAACACCACATTCGTGCAAATCCAAGAGGTGTGTGATATTCTATTTCCAAATACCTTGATGTACAGTCATTGGAATAAGCAAGTCAAATAATATAAATGAAAAGTCAACATCTTATTCAATAAGCACATTTTCTACAATGTGGGTTATCACTGTTCCTTTTCTGGTTCCAGCTTCACAGACAATCAGGGTGAAAAAGTACACTGCAATGTCTAATGGCCAAGAAAGTCAGACTACTGTGAGTTTTTTTTTTTTTTTTTTTTTTTTTTTTTTTTTTTTAATTTATATATGTGTTCCAGGAATCTATGTCTGTTGACCTCATGACTGGGAAATAGAATTCAGGAGAAATGTGAGGCTGGGGGAAAATTGGCTGTTAAAATCCCATGGGTGTCAAGAGCTCTCTCATGCCTCAGTGTTGACCTTAGGAAATTGGTGGATTTTACAATCATATTGAAATATATAATAATAAAAAAAAAACCTTATGATCCAAATGAACCAAGTTAGAGCTTAAGTTCTGTGTGTGCAAAGCAATCTTCCGGGAATGGGGGAATGGGAGAGTTTTCTTAGAGCACAGACTTATGCTGTGGCAATCTGAATATTTAAGTTTTCAATTCTCTCTCTCTCTCTTGTCGAGATGCACATTCATCTTCACTCTAAATCACATCAAACTCTTTCTGATTTTCCCTTTTCCATTTTTGTATATAATCAAAAACAATTTATTCTCCTCTGGGGAACATCTGTATACACATATATGTATCTATATACGTTCCTATAAGAGTTTTTTTTTCATTTCTTAAATTTTTTATTCTGTTTTCTATTTTAACTATGATGTCAGTCTTCGAGTTTCACCTCATAAAGAAATCACAAAAGGAAAAAGTTACATCTTATTTCTAGTTTTGTACTTTCTGATTATTGTTCTACCTACAGACAGTATTTCTATGACCCTTGAATAACTTATTAAAATCTAAACATAATTGTGGTTGACAGATTTTATATCTGTCAAAGTTGGAGACATAAATGTAAATAAGTGCTTAGTTATCAGAAAATATATGTGTAGACGTGTTCAACTTTCTTTGTTGGTTATCTAATTTGTTTAAATAATTAAAAATAATGACATTTCATATAGCTTCATTCTTTACCTCTGTCTGTCCCTCTCCCTCTCCCCTGCCCCCCCTCTCTCACACACACACACTGCTTACCATACATTTTAATATGAAAGATTTTACAAAATTTTCCCTAGACCTGGTATAAAATAGTTTTGCATCACCGCATTTTTGGTAAAAAACAAATCTGGTTCCTCCTCAAGAGAAACATCATTTTTCTACCAACTGAGCAATTTATCTAGTTCCTTATATTATATTTAGGATAAAATTGTGTAAGAACAGGTTCACCTTTGTTAAAAAAATATAAGAAAACTAACTACACGTGGAATAATTATTTCAATGACTACAACATTAACTTAGACATATGTTGAGGGCCAAAGGCTGCACCCTTACAAGATGGCGCTGGTTCCAGGTGCCATGAATCCGCTAAAGTGTGGTAAATAACCACTGGGCACATGTGCAAAGAGTGGTGCGAGCCAATCACCGCCCATCCCGGGGTGTCACGATCAGACCACTGGCGGGCAGCCAATCACACAGTGACACGCCACCCCTGGGGGTATAAACTAGGGTGCCTTCGCCTGCTCGAGGTCTTCCTCTTCAAGATGCAATAAAGGTTTTGCTGCAGAAGGATCCTGGTGTTCCGCGTGCATTCTTGCTGGCAAGACGGTAGCGCGGGACAGACATATACCTAGAAAAAGTGACATTGAAGTTGGAATAGATCTTACAGAAATATTAAAATGAAAATACAGTAAGGATATTGCAGTACCAATGTAATTTCCTTTTATTTTCCTCTGCAAACTTACTAGCATAAAGGTTTCATAATTTGAGGTAGCATAATACCATCTGTCCTCCACTTGTTTCCATGAACGTGCTCCCTCTCCCAATAATCCTCACCAACTAAGTGCCTTGGCATTCCCCTACACTGAGAAAATGCATCTTCACTAGGCCAAATGCCTCTTCACCCATTGATGTCAGAACATGGTATCCTCTGCTACATATGCACTGGAGCTATGGGAATCTCCACGTGTGCTCAATGGTTGGTGTTATAGTCCCTGGAATTTATGGAGGGTTTGGATGGTTGATAATGTTATTCTTTACATAAGGTTGCAAACCCTTTCAGATCCTTCAGTCTTTTCTCTAGCTGTTTTTTTTTGGGGGGGGTCCCCATGTTCAGTCCAATGGTTAGCTGTAGCATCCTCAACTATATCTGTATGACTCCTGCAGAACCATGAGGAGGTGTCCATGTCAGGTTCCTGCCAGTAAGCACTTCCTGACATCAGCAATAGTTCTTGGGTTTGGTGGATGCATATGGGGTAGATCCCCAGGTGAGACAGTCTCTGAATGATCTTTTCTTCAATCCCTGCTCCTCTATTTGACCTTGTATTTTTTCCTGTAAATGTTTTATTCTTCTCTTTTTAAAAATAATTTATTGGATATCTGTATTTACATTTCATATACTCTCCTTTCTAAGAATGAGTGAAGCATCCACATTCTGGCCTTCCTTCTTTTTGAGCTTCATAAGGTCTGTGAATTGTTTCTTTTGTATTTAGAGCTTTTGGGGACTAGTATCCGTTTATCAGTGAGTTTATAATATGTGTGTTCTTCTGTGACTGGGTTACCTCACTCAGAATCTTAGTTTCCAGTTCCATCTATTTGCCTAGAAATTTCATAAAGTCATTTTTCTAACAGCTGAGTAATACTCCATAAAACAAATATATCAATACAAATTTCAACAAAATTCCCCTGTCTACTTGATTTATGAATGTGTTGCCACTCCCAAAAACGTTCCAGCTGCTTTGTTTCCAATTTAACATTCTTATTTAGAAGGGTCTGACTAAATTACTTTCTAAAGATTAATTTTTACATTCATGAGTTCTTTTTATCAATTTTTTGGAGGAAGACTATGGTGTGGATTCTTCAGTCCTGCATTGAGGGTGGAACAGGGCAATTGTGGGAGCTGAAGGGGAAAAGGGACCTGGGAGAAAGAAAGGAGGGGGAAGATATAAGGGTTTCAGTATCCGGAACTGGAGGAGATGTGAAAAAGGAACAGAGGGTCAGAAAATCAAACAAAAAATTGTAGCATGAAGAATGAAGAACTATTGATAACCACAGGAGGGTTCCAGATACCAGTGAAACATGAGGCTCCTAGGACACAGTGAGAATGACTTTAGCAGAAATTGTCTATGCTGGGGAGATAGATCCTGTAGAAACCTCCTCCAGTAGATACGCATGTCTCAAGGTCAAGGGAGGCAGACACCCATCCATCTCAAAGTTTTTAACCCAGAAATGATCCTGCCCAAAGGAAGAACAAGGACAAAAATGGAACAGAGACTGAAGGAACAGCTAACCACAGAATGCCCATATGTGGATCCATTATGTCTGCAGACACCAAACCCAATATTGTTTCCACTGTGGAGAGGTGCTTGCTGACAGAAACTTATTAAGGAATTCCAGCCAGCAACGGACCATGAAAATGTGGATGCTTGGAGCTGGCAGAATCTGGAGGAATGGAAGAGGATTGCAAATCCATTGGAATAAGAACATAGGCTGTCCTGACCACCCAGTACATCCAGAGACTAGACCACCAACCAAGGAGTGTACCTGGAGGAATACATGGGATGGGGTGGGGCTGGTAGAGGGGATAACTGAGGAGTAGATTTTCATTTGAGTTGTAAACTAATGCAATGGATAATAATTAAAATAATAAAAATAATACTACATTATTTGCTTTTAATGTATAGCTTTGGACCAGAATTTCTGGATTCTCATAGAAGAAATGAAGCACTTGGTTGTAACTACAAGCAGTTTTTAACCTTTCCCCTCACTGACTTTTGTGTCATCATCTGAGGATGCAGGGGTTGTACTTTAGCAGTGAAACTTCATTAAGAGTAAATACCATGTTTAAGGAAGTAGAGTTACATCATCCATGACCTATGTGGAAACCTAACTTTCTAGTTGGCAGACCAGTGACCTGGTTCAGCAATGACGCTTCTGAAGGCCAGACCATCCTTCAAAAAGGCAGGTCCCCTGCTAAAGATAGAATAGAAATAGAGAATCCCTTCAATAAGATAATGCAATTTTTGTCTGTGAATTTCTGCCCTCCATCTTACCCTAATCCCAATACAGCAGCTTTCTGAGTCTGTTCTATTTTCTCAATTACTCAGAAAAGAATGTATTGTCTGCCTGTTTCTAAGATTGGTTTTCCTAAAACTTGAGTTTTTGTTATTAATTAAATCTTTTTTCCCTGCCCTGGAGATAGCATCCATAGCAGCTTAACACAGATGGCATTTTGTTTCTCCACCTTCCTTGTCTGGGTGCTGCTGAGATTTATGATTTGTGTGCTCTGGGGCTTTATCAGACTTTAACAACAATCTGCCCTTGATCTTTAAAAAGTAATAATAAAAATACTGTGAAAAAGACCTCTTCTTTGTCTCTTGCTCTTCCCCTTACTTTGTCATGTCTCTGTCACAGGGTTATGACATGTGCCATGCTATTGCACTGTCACATTAAATGCCTTCACTGTAAACCAGCTCAATGATTCCATGGCATTATAGCAACATTGCATAGGAAAATGCTTTCTGTTACTTAAAGCATATTTGTAAAGAAAATGTAAAGAGATTAAAATCTTGGATACATCATTAAGATACAAACAAACAAACAAAAACCCAGAAAAACCAAAAACAAAAAAAACCCAAAACCCAAAATTACAGCAACATTAAAAAAAAGCAGACTACAATAATCATAATTGAGAGGCTTAATCAGAATCGAATGCCCCTAAACTTTGTACAGCTTCTTGTTAAGTAAAAATAGTTTTGCAAACATTCTGAAGTATTTTTAGGAGTCAAATTCTATAAAGTTAATTTTGTAGTTATATCTTCCACTTTTAAATACTAATTTTGTGTTGCAGTTTTTTCAAAAGTAGTTTGTGTTAGAGTAAGTTTACTGATATAACCTTTGAAGCCATTTGCCAGTGAGAATAAGGCACAGCGCGGCTTAACATTAATACATGCTCATTGGGCCTGCTTCTAAATGGAGTATACAGACAACAAATATTACAACATGGCAAATATGGCTCTGGCTTGAAGCAGGACCAGGGTGTATGTAAATTAGTGCTATGCTTGTGTGTCCTAACACAGTAAATGTCCCACCAACCCGTGTTTTGGTATTAATCATCTAGGGTTAAAACAGTAAAAGTCAGAAAGGAAAAGTAACAATTTTAGAAATAATGAACAAACAAATATAGGTGAAGATAATAAGGATAATGTGTAATTCTTGTATAAACAGAACATTGTGCTGGACAAAAGTATCAAGAGATTTTAGGAAGCCATGTCCTTTCTGTGGTCTAAAGTATGGGAAATTGACCACACAACAGTGAACACGGAATACTTAAATGGAAAAATTGTAACCACTTTTTTAGTGAACAAATATTAATGAGAAGTGCACATATTCATCTTAGGACTTTACCAGACACCCTGAATGAATAAACAACATGAAATTTTAAATATGTTTTAATGAAACTAATGTATAGAGCCAGGGAGAAGGGAGATCTCCGCCAAGTGCTCACAGAAAGCTTGCCCCTGCCCAGCCTAATCCAGGGACCAGGAACACAGCATTGGGACATCTGTTCCCACCTGGTGGCTTTGGGGCACAGAACAGGGCTCGGCCCATCTGTCACCTGGACCAGCAGTTCCCAAAGTTTTAAAGACTGGTGAGAAGGGGATCTGAGCAGCCAGGGAGCAGAGAGAACTCTGATGAGTGCGCATGGAAAGGGCGCCCTTGCCTTGCCTGATCCAGGGACCAGGAACCCAGCATTGGGAACTCTTTTCTTACCTGGCAGCTTTGGGGCACAGAACAGGGCTTGGACCATCTGCCACCTGGACCAGTGGAGATCCAGGGACACAGACCAGGTAAAGGCAAGAACATATCACTGATAACAAGATGGCAAGAGGAAAAAGAAAGAGCATATCCCAAGGAAAACAAGACAACTTGGCAACACCAGTACCCAGTTCTCCCATCACTGCAAACATTGGAATGCCAACACTCCAGAAAAAGAAGACATAGACCTAAAATCATACCTCAAGACACTGATAGAGATCCTTAAACAAGAAAGGGAAGAAAAGCAAAAAGAATCAGAACCTTTTAAAGAGGAAACAAGAAAAACCCCCAAAGAACTCAAAGACCTAGAGGAAAGCAGCAACAGAGAGATGAAGGAATAGAAGAAGGAATTTAAAACAGAAATTGACACAATAAAGAAAACACTAAAAGAGATAACCCTAGAGGTAGAACACCTAAAAAAGAAATCAGGACTCACAGAAGCAAGCATTTACAATAGACTACAAGAGATGGAAAAAAGAATCTCCAGGGCTGAAGAGAACATTGTAAACATAGAAAAATCAGCCAGAGAAGATGCAAACACCAAAAATCTCCTAACCCAAAATGTCCAGGAAATCCAGGACACAATGAGAAGCCCAAACATAAGGATAATAGGAATAGAAGAGTGAGAAGAATATCAAATAAGAGGCACAGTAAATATCTTCAACAAAATTATAAAACAAAACTTTCCTACCCTTAAGAATGAAATGAACACAAGCATAAGGAAGCCTTCAGAACTCCAAATAGGTTAGACCAGAAAGAAATTCCTCCTGACACATAATAGACAAAATACCAAGTGCCCAAAGCAAAGAAAGAATACTAAAAGCAGTAATGGAAAAAGGTCAGGTAACATATAAAGGCAGACCAATCAGAATCACACCTGATTTCTCAACAGAGACTATGAAAGCTAGAAGAGCCTGGACAGACATCATGTACTCCTTAAGAGAGCACAAGTGCCAGCCAAAGCTGGTTAACCCAGCCAAACTATCAAGCACCATAGATGGAGAGATGAAGATATTCCAAGAGAAATCAAATTTCTTAAGAAAATGGTTGCATCTAGAGAGTATCATTCTGAGTGAGATAACCCAATCACAAAAGAACAGAAATAATATTCAGACACTGATAGTGGGATGCTAACCCCAGAAGCTCGGACTGCCCCAGAAACAACTCACAGAATGTGAGAAGTTCAAGGAAAAAAAAAAAAAAGACATTATGCTCACACATTACAAACCAAGAAAACGTTGACTAATTCCCTTTTATATCCTGTTTTACATGTTCTTTTTGCTCATTGTAAATAGTAAGACTCTAATGCAGAGTATCAAACCTTAAAAAAAGAAAAAAAAAACAAAAGCCTAGTACTCACAAAAATGTATTTGTATACATTTATGCAAAAATGTTTAATTTTTTTTTATCTTTGTTTTTTAAAACTAAACTGGGGTACAGAGCTAAACAAAACGTTCTCAATTGAAGAATATAGAATGGCTGAGAATCACCTAAAAAAGTGGTCAACATCCTTAGCCATCAGGAAAATGCAAATCAAAACAACCCTGAGAATCCACCTCATTCCAGTCAGATTGGCCTAGATCCAAAACTCAGATGACAGCAGATGCTGGCAAGGTTGTGGAGAAAGAGGAACACTTCTCCACTGTTGATAGGCTTGTGAACTGATACAACCACTCTGGAAATCAGTCTGGCAATTCCTCAGAAGATTGGACATAGTACTACCTGAAGATCCAACTATTCCTCTTCTGGGCATATACCCCAGAGACACCTCAGTACACAACAAAGATACATGCACCAAAATTTCATAGCAGCTCTATTTATAATAGCCAGAAGCTGGAAAGTACCCAGTTGTCCTTCAGTAGATGAATGCATACAAAAATTGTGGTACATTTACACAATGAAGTACTACTCAGGTGTCAGAAACAATGACTTTACCAAATTCTTAAGAAAATGGTTGCAACCATAAAGTATCATACTGAATGAGATAACCCAGTTACAAAAGAACAGAAAAAATATGCAGTCACTGATAGTGGGATGCTAACCTCAGTGGGTCGGACTGCCAGAATCAACTCACAGACTGTGTGAGGTTCATGGAAAAAAGAAAACAAAATAATAATAATAATAATAATAATAATAATAATAATAAAGTCATGCTCAATCCTTACACACTAAGAAAATATTTACTAATTCCGAGTTACACCCAGTTTTACATGTACTTTTTGCTCATTGAAACTAGTAAGACCTTAATGCAGAGTATCAAACCTCAAAAAAATGAACAAAAACAAAGCCAAGCACTGACACCATTATTTGTATATATTTATGCCAAAACGTTTAAATTTTTTTCTTAAATCTTTGTTTTTAAAAATAAAGTTTAAAATAAAGAAATAAAGAAAGAAACTAATGTATATATGAAAATATAATTCAAGCAATTCATATCAGGTTAGAGAAACTCCTAAGTAAGCAAATCACTTTAAATACAAGTTCTTTGAAATCTTACAGAGAAGAGTTAAAAACAAAAGAACACCTTCTGGGATTTTAAGTAATTATTCAAAGCAAAAATAAACATATATATTAGGACTCTTGAAATTCAAGAAGGAATTCAGCATGCCAAAGTGGTAGAAAACTGATTCAAACAAATAATAACAGAACCTTTCTCAAACATCAGAGAACAGAAATATCCAGACACAAGGAGGCCAAAGGTTACCTGACAAATTGACTCAACCAACTCTATTCCAAGACATAATCAAGTTCTCACTGAAGCAAATAAGAAGTCTCAAACCTGTGTGAAAAATAATAATAACAGAGGTGTGCCAATTCCCCTGATGGCTGATTTCCCAGCAGGCAAGGAATAAGGAGGTTAGTTCACTACTGAAATGCAGAACAATTTGAACTGACAGTATATTGAACTAAATTAATTACTTTGTGATGAAAGGCAGGATGGACAAATAAAGGGCCATGAATATTGCATGAGACAGGATAAAGGGAAAAGTTTTAAGTAAGAAACCAAAAGATTTTAAGGAGCACAATACAACAATATCTAGACACATATTAACACAGTGATAAATAATTATAGAAAGAAATTCAAAATAGCCTAATATACAACATGCTAATTAAACAATCATATCTTTAGTCTAGTACCTAAAACATTGAAGAATTATAAAAAATAATAACTATACTCATATCCTAAATATTAGGCATTGGTGAAAGAATGAAATCGACTTTCAGTATGTTTAAAGTTGAAAATACTAAATGTAACTAAATGTTTTCTTATGTGATTATAATTTTTATTTTATCAGTTAATATTCTTGCACTTAAGATAATAAGTTTCATTTGAAAGATAAAAATATAAGTAAATAATTCAAAACATACTAGTAAAACAATCTATTTAACAATCAATGGAGACACTAGGAAATGGAGATAGACCAAAAGGAACTGCCAACAAACCAATAAACCTGTAAATTAATAGTCATAAAAACACCTTTACTGTACAGTATTACTACAAACACAAATTATAAATATTTAATTAAAAATAAGTGACTACATGAGGTTTTTTTTTTGTTTTTTGTTTTTTTTTTTTTTAGTCACCTAACCCATGAGTTTATTTGATGATTTTTCTCTAATATCTGTTCAGTTCCTCAGACCCTGAAAAGATTTCATAGGTATCATGTTTTGCATTGTTTTCTTTTTTCCATGTTACAATGTCTTTTTTTATATTTTAGACTTTATTTTAAAAAAAACAAAGATAAAAAAATTTAAACATTTTTGCATAAATGTATACAAATGCAACTGTGTCAGTGCTTGGCTTTTTTTTTTTTTCTATTTTTTTTTTTTTTTTTACAATGAGCCAAAAGTACATGTAATACAGGGTCTAACCCGGAATTTGTCAATGTATTCTTGGTGTGTAAAGATTGAGCATGACTTTTTTTTTGTTTTGTTTTGTTTTCTTCTTTTCTTTTTTTCTTGGACTTCACACATTAGATGAGAAAGTAGGGAAAACCTTAGAACACATTGGCACAGGAGAAAATTTTCTAAACAAAATACCAATGACTCAAGCTCTAAGTTCAAAGATTAACAAATGGGGCTTAATGAGATTGCAAAGTTTCTGTAAGGCTAAGGACATTGTCAAGAAAAAAAAATGGCAGCCAACAGAATAGGAAAAGATCTTTACCAACTCCACATCAGATAGAGGCCTAATATCCAAGGTATACAAATAACTCAAAAAGCTAGACACCAGAGAATCAAATAACCCTATTAAAATGGGGTACAGAGCTAAACAAAACATTCTCAATTGAGGAATATCGAATGGCAGAGAAACATCTGAGGAAGTGCTGGACATCCTTAGCCATCAGGGAAATGGAAATAAAAACAACCCTGAGATTCCACCTCACACCAGTCAGATTGGCCAAAATCCAACAGCAGATGCTGGTGAGGTTGGGGAGAAAAAAGAACACTTCTCCACTGTTCGTGGGATTGTAAACTGATACAACCACTCTTGAAATCAGGCTGGCAATACTTCAGAAGATTGGACATAGTACTACTTGAAGACCCAGCTATTCCACTTCTGGGCATATACCCCAGAGACACTTTAATACACAACAAAGATATATGCACCACAATGTTCATAGCAGCTTTATTTATAATAGCTAGAAGCTGGAAAGAACCCAGATGTCCTTCAGTAGATGAATGGATACAAAAATTGTGGTACATTTACACAATGGAGTACTACTCAGCCACCAGAAACAATGACTTAACCAAATTCTTAAGAAAATGGCTGCATCTAGAGAATATCATCCTGAGTGAGATAACCCAGTCACAAAAGAACAGACATAATATGCAGTTGCTGATAGTGGGATGCTAACCCCAGAGGCTCGCACTGCCCCAGAAACAACTCACAGACTGTGTGAAGTCCAAGAAAAAAAGAAAACAAAGCTACATGAGTTTTAAAAGAAGAAGATACATGTAAAAATAATTTGCAAGAATTTCACTTCACCTCCAAGAATATGGGTAGACACCAGATCACAAATGGTTTCGTTCTGGGAGGTCTGGTTGGTTGTTATTGTTGTTCTTCCTATGGTGTTGCAAACCACTTGAACTCCTTCAGTTCTTTCACTAACTCCTCCTTTAGAATGACTTATCTGGCATCAATATGTGGAAAGGTCCTTGGTCCTGTAAAGACTTGATGCCCCCATGTATTGGAATGCCAGGGCAGTGAGGTAGGAGTGGGTGGGTGAGTGTGGAAACACCCTCATAGAAGCAGGATAAGAGGTGATGGGAAAGACCATTAGCAGAGGGGAAACTATGGAAGGAATAACATTTGAAATGTAAATAAATAAACTATACAATAATAAAAAAATGTTTTGTTTTCTTTTGGTTTTGTTTTGCTTTTCTTAAGCAGGAATGGACACAAAGATTCAAATAGATTACAATAAGTCAAGGTGTTCTTTTAGTTAGGGTTTGTATTCCTGCATAAAATTGCATGACCAATAAGGAAGTTGGGGAAGAAAGGGCTAATTCAGCTTACACTTCTACATTAGCTGTTTATCACCCAAGGAAGTCAGGACAGGAATGCACACAGGTCAGGAGCTGATGCAGAGACCATGAAGGGATGCTGCTTGCTGGTTGTTTCCTTTGGTTTTCTTAGGTTGCTTTCTGATAGAACCCAGAATACCAGCCCAGGGATGGCATCACCCACAAGGGGCTCTCCCACCCTTGAACATTAGTTGAGAAAATGCCTTATAGTTGGATCTCATGGAGGTATTTCCTCAAGGGAGGCCCCTTTCTCTGTGATAATTCCAGCTTTTGTCAGGTTGACACACAAAGCCAGCCAGTAGAGGTGGTAACTCTCTCTTTCCAACAAAGGGCGCATTTGCTTAGTTAAAACCAAGCAAATCAACAAGACTTGCAGCCCAAAACAAATTGATCAGCAAAGATTTTTAAGTTCCACCCAATAAACATCAACTCCATATTCTACCAGACCATGGAGACTTTCTAATATGCATCGAGAAATTAGACAGAAGTCTCATTTTACAACTTTAGGTTCACAGCAATCACTTTCCCTTGTTCACAATGCAATAGAGCTAGAAATCAATAACCAAAAAGATTTGCAGCTTATACAAATAAACAGGGTATTTTTAAATTATAAGTTTATCGTAAAGAATATGAAAATCAAAACCAAAAATCTCTACACTAGATTAGCCACACTCAAAGCCACACAACTAAACAACCTTCAGTACAGATTTAAAACCCATATGGGATGTTGTGGAACTTTACAGCGCATCTTCCTCTTTCATAATCATTTGGATGTTGATGCATTTATGCACCACAAAAAGAAAAGAACAACAGAGGTAAAATTGATATACAATTAGCCTCATATGCTTTTATGACTCCTTCATCTGCCTTTTATCTTTGTGATCAACCAGCACATATATTGATTTATGTGTCCATATGTATTAAAGGCTAAGATGCCCATTGAGACATTATCTATGTTTATTTGTTTTTTTGTCTGATATTTCATGATTTCTTGTAATAGTACAAGTTCTAAATCCATCATTGTTTCTGTAAATTTAGTTATTTCTGTTTATTAATTACGTTATTTATTTGCATCCCAATTCGAATGTGGTCTCTCCTCGAAGAATTCGGCCCCTCATCTCTCTCCACTTCACATCAGAGACGGCTTCATAAACTCTATCCCCTCACCTGGAGCATCAAGTCTACAAGACTAGGCACATCTTCCCCCACTGAGACCAGATAAGGCAGCCCTCTGCAGGTGGCTTCAGAGTCAGAGAGACACACAAAGAAAGTGAGTGAGAGAGAGAGAGAGTGAGAGAGAGAGAGAGAGAGAAAACAATGGGAAAACATTAATTTAATTACTTTTATATTGGATATTCTCTGTACTTACATTTCAAATGTTATCCCTGTTCCCCCACTCCCCTCCCTTCCACTTGCTTCCATGAAGGTGCTCCCTCTCGCAACCCCCCTCTCCACCTCAATAAAAAGCTATCTTAAGCAGAACTCAGGCCACCAGTTTGTAACTCACACTTTGACTCTAACTCATTTGTTCTGAGGCTCTCAGATGTCTCTTCTCTCAGGAATCCTTCTACAGCCAGAACCTGATCCAAGGCAATGAGAGACTTTGTTGGAGGGATAAAAAAAATTACTTATTGTAATGAGTGACTCTAGAGTTTTATACAATTGTTCAGTATGTATACTATAAATTAATATGTAGGATGCACTTTAACATCCCGGTGAAAGTCTTATTTTGGTCTTTCAAAAAGAACTGAAGTCTGAGAAGGTAATTTAACTGATGTAAGCATTATACCAGGCATACATTTTTGAAACATTATTCTACAACAATAGACACAACTTCTGTGTATTCAGTTCACAAGTACAATTGGAATGCAGTAATTTAAATAAGGGATACACGGGTTGGTACCTGGCTGTCACCCTTTCACTAAAGCTGCTCTAATGAGGAGACAAAATCTTTACATCTCAGTGGAAGATCTCTGAAAGCCCTTTATGACTACTAATCATGCAGGATTTCTACCAACACTGTTATTTAATCTGAAGCACTCTAGACAAAAGGACAGAAAGAAGTCTTCTTGCCATTAGTTTGCTAAGGATGAAAGCTGCATAAAACTGCAAAGTGAAAATTATAAAGCAGAGATTTCCCCCTGACTGCATACAGCAGTAAAATATTAAATGGAATATTAAGAACAACAATTAAAGGGGTTAGCTTTTAAGCTGTCTGCTGGTGTGTAAGATTCAGTTCAGTTTTGGCTATTAGAAAAATTACTACAGATTACTTTTGTTATTCTTAGCGAATACAGAAATTTCAGCTCACCTATTGTGCCAGAAAATAGTACTAAGTACTAAAAGTTCTTACATTTATATGTAGAAAATATTATTTTAACATTTCTTCCAAGGAAATCAGTAGAGACAAGAAAAGAACAGTTTATATTGCAAACAAATCTTTCCCAATGCATTGTTCTATCTCTGAAAGCCTTTGAAACCATTTCCAATGTCTTTCTCCTGCAAAATCAACCACATGAAAATACACATTTAATGAGTCTCCACAATATTAATAGGAAACAGATTTAGAGAAGATACATGTAAGAAAAACACTGTTGTAATAAGACAAGCATGAATAGCAACAAACAGATACCCATGATAAACGATCTGTCTTCTATTCAATACAAACATATTTAGAATAATATTAGAACCATTTATTCTGTAAGTGAAAGAGAGAATATTTAAGGGGGGAAGCTTTTCAGAGGCTGTTAGGAACACATGTGAAGAAGGACCATATAATATGAAGTACTAAAAATCACACAATGAATATTAAAATAAAGCTACTCCTCCTTCATAGTTAATGCAGACAGCAGTCCTGATACACTAGGTGCTTCAATACCTATTCTCCGTGTGAATTCTATCTTTCATTCAGTTATCTTAACTCTTTGGGAAATAGGTCTGTTCTTGCTGTGCTAAAAAACCCTTTCCTTTTTCTGTTTCCTAGTCAGAGAGCTCTGGGATCAGGGTGATAAGACTCTTTATCGAGTGCTTCTGTAGTGTGGGGAAATAAGGGGACATATAATCTCAGCCCTCCAGGAGCACATTTGTAGGTGAAATTGTACAGGCTCCCTCGGTGCCACAGTATGATCATGACTTGATTCTTGTTTCAATGAGGTCAGACAACAGTAATTTGTTATGTGGGTCATGACAGAGCCCTTCTTCTGAGTACTACAAAGAATGACTCTGTTGTCAATATAAATACATCCTAATGCCTCCCGTCACCTGAAGGCTGCATTACACAGTTGAGAGAACTATTGTGCCAAATCCTGCTGCTCAGCATTAGAATACCTTTTTGTCTTGCCTTCTTTCTTTCTTCATAAGAAAACAGAACACACACACACAAACACAGACAGAGAAATAAAAGTCAAAGGGCTCATGTTCATTTATTTTTCATGTTTTGCCTTGCAGATTTTATCAGGAACGAACATCAGGGCAGGCTTTCTAATAATGCATTTTATTGTATAGAAATTAAACAAAACAGCAAGGTTACAAAAGTCATTCAGTTCATTCACAATTTCAGTTCCTTAAAATTTGTATCAGTAAATCTTTGTTTATATCTCATCTGCATAATATTCATCTGTAAAATTTAAAAATTGGAAGTGGTAATTTTCTATCAAAATTCTAGACAGCTATAACAAAAAATAAATAAATAAATACTGATTCCAGAAGTATGTCATTCAATACAGGCATGTCTATCGATTATTATCAATGGTATTTTTCTACATTTTTATGTATTTTTTTAATTCCTACAATTTTAAATTCAAGTAGTAAAACAGTAAAACATGCTAATTAAAATTAATATAATAAAGAATATTGTTGTTCTTTTTTGTATGTTTTCCTTGATCAGGGGACAAAGGGCTTTTTGTGATACTGTCCACATTGCAAATATTTTTTGAGTTAGTTTTTTATATGTTCCTCACTTATGTAATTTGATACTAGCTCTGTTCCCCTAGATTATAAATATCCATGAGCTAACACACATTGCAGATACAAAGAACGGTTGGAAACTGTGCTTTTCAATTGGGAGTATACGTGTCTCCTTTAGCTGGTTTGTGAAAAAGATATTTGGGGTCAAAGGTTAGGGTTTGAAGTGTTCAGGACAGCAGCTCTGGGAAGAAGGTTAAATTATACAAACTGGGGGGAAAAACGATGTCTTGAAAAAAAATATCTGTGTCAGTTAAAAGAGAGAGGGAGAGAAAGAACTATGTTCTCAAAGGGTTGTAATACACCTAGAGGTTAAAACCTCAGACATGATGTTAAACAAAGGTCACCTGTGGGTGCAAGCAACAAAAATTCTGTAGAGAACTGGAATTCTGAAGTCTGTGCTACATTTCAGCTTAGTTAAATGTGCACAGATTGTTCACTGATAATTTTCTTTAGTACGAATTAGCTCCAAGGCTGTGTGTACCTGCTGCTCTCGGATGCATAGTAAAAGGAAAAACAGTTGCATACATAGACTCACATGAAGTAGATATGAAATCTAAAATCTGTAAAATTGAAAGCTACTTAAATAATACACAGAATCATAGTTATAATTACTATATGTCAGGTGCTATGCTAAATGATTTGTTGATATCCCTTATTTAATAATTATAGCTTTGTTTTGAAATAGAAATTATCTTTGAGACTTAAAATGAGACAAAGCTGAGCATTATATTTGACCCTCAACCAATGTAGGACAGATGATCAAGAATAATACCCTCCATCCACACTGTCCACAGCGAAGACATGAACTTTCTTTAATACATTATTTCTGAGAGTGTCCAGAAAGGAATTTGCCACTGGCCATCAGAACATGCCAATAACAGAAGTGATTTTTTTTATTGCCCCTCTTTCCTTTCTCCATGTGTTAGGGTTCTAGTTTCACCTCACAGATGCAAACACTTGCATTTCATCAATAGTGGAAAGTCAGAAAGGCATTCTCTGTGCACAGGCCTTTTATGAAATAAATCTTATTCTTAGAGAGTCAAATGAGAAACTTTCCTCAGATTCATCCTCATGATCCAGTCAGTTACTATTAATAGGTATCAAATTGCTTTAGTTTAAATTCTACAACTTAAGCTACAGGGATTTTTCGAATTCAACCACCATCATAATAAAACAACACCACTGATTTTCCTGAGTTTTATATAATAGATTCCCCATGTTGCTTTTCCTTGACAGAAACCAGGTTAGAATTTTAATAAATTGAGGTAAAATCTGAGATAGTTAATATTTGTCCTTTTAAAAATTTCATCAACTTGCCATTTTATTTCAAGAGAGGTAACTGTCATAGTCAACCAAAACCAGCATGAAAAGACATGAGTATGTCACAGATTAAATAAAGGAAAGAGAGAGAGAAAGAATGAAATTAGTAGTGGGATTGTTCCATAAAAGTTGTTGGTCATAAAGTCCTTAGAGGTGGAAGAAACAAAGAAATATATTTTATTGTAATTCCTTTTGGTTGATTGCTAGAGACAGAGTGTATGACCCTATTCTTCAAGTTATCCAAATACTTCTATATTGAAATATGAAGAGAGTATGCTGGAAGAAAATTGAAAACATCCTTTCTGCTACCTAACCTCAAAAGTGTAGGAAGTCACAATTGAGGCAGGTGGGACAGAAAAAAAGCATCAATACACTTATCCAACTGTGAAGTCCTGAAACTAAAAGTTCCTCCAAGTGGAAAACGATCTTCCTACTCCCTGTAATTCTGACATGACTATTAGGAACATATCAGACACATTTTGGATGTGAGCATTGTACCAAAGGAAGAAATCAATCTGTGGTACTGTAAGCCCAATTAAAAACAAACAAGCAAACAAACAACAACAGAACCTGAAATGAGAGGGATTTGGGCACCAATGAGCATTTACTACTCTTGTTTAAATTAACATAGCAACAAAGTACTACCTTAATGTCCCTTTATCTACTAGATAGAATATATACTCTCATCCTTAGGAAGCAAAGCCCCTTGGCTGTGAAAGAAGATTTTGCAGAGACTCCTAGCTGGAAAAAAAAAAGTAACAAATGGTGAAAATGAGTGACAGACCAGGATGCAACCCTTAGACAATACATGTATACCACCCATTCCACAGCTCAGAGACCCTGTGAGAAAAGTGTCAAAAGGATGTAACAGCTGAAAGATAGGTCAGGGACAAAAAAAGAAATTCTTTGGGGCACAGCATAGAAAATGCAGTTCCAACCTCACAGTAACTGTGATTACTTCTACTTGGCCGGCACAAAACTGTTCCTTTAAAATCAGTGATGGATGTAAAAAGGCTTATTTGGCCGACTTCTTACCTCTGATGATTCCAGAGAAGTGAGAATATTTTTTATTTACTTATTTATATTATGCAGTTGTTTTTAGTTACTCCCCATTACTTATCCTGCTAGACTGTGATGGATAAGTACCAACTCAGGTTCTCACAGGCGACTCTGGTATAATTCACCAGGATACTAATGGTATCAGATAAACTATAAATTGAAAAAGAGCTCTGTACTTACTGTGTAATAGAAAGGGGTAGGAGAGAACAAGAGAAGGTAGGAAGTGAGAATAACCAAAATATATTCTATATATGTGTAAAAATTTCAATTAAAAAAAAAGTAAAATTTGGTTCTTCCTTGTTGGCAGCAGTATCAAGAGTGGCACTCAAAGTCTTCAAGTGGTTTGGGAAAGACAGTGTAATGTTATAGTAGATGATAGGAACATATATTCATCAATGAGATCTGCTTTGGTTCAAATTCTTATAACTGAAAATAATCTTGAAATAAGCTTAATTGAATATGACTATATTGATCTGAACTTAAAGTAATAATGACCTACAGAAAATGAGGTACACGCTTTTGTGTTACTGTTGTTTTAGAAATGTTCTCTTCACAAAGTATCAGAATAGAAAATAAAATGTATTTATTATATAAAGCAGATTTTTATTAGTTTACTCTGACCTCTCTCATGGATCCTAAAGCACTAATGCAGTGATTAGCACATTGGTATGAATATACCTCATTGTTCATGTTGGGTTTTGTTCTTCTGAGATGCCCTGAGATGTGTTCAGATATGCTCTCCTTATGTTAACACACATGGAGATGTTACAAAAAAAAAAAATGGGTTCTTTGATGTTTCCATATAGAACATGGTGGTGATCAGGGAATCCCTTTCTCTAAGGATGGTGATCTTGGCTAAACACAAAACATTTTGTAATAGGGAATGACAAATATAATGTGAAGAGTCTTTACTTATGTAATTTGTTGAAACATTGTCTCAATTTATAGGTCTGGCTGGGATGAAATTTACTATACAGGACAAATTATGCTTAAACACACAGGGAGTTGCCTGTGCTGAACAAACAGAAGCTGGGATTGGACACATGTGCCAAGATGGGCAGCCAATTATGTAATTTTAAAAGAGAAAAGAAAGAAAAATATCAAGAAAAGGTTAGTTATAGCAAAAACTGGTTAATAGCATAACCTGATTCATTTTCTAAGCAGAGGCAACTAATTTTTTTAGAGCAACCTCCTTGTGCCTTGGATCTCTAGAAATGCTGTTTAAAGTGAACAACAATGTACTGAAGGAAGTTTCTCAAAATTCTCTAGTCTTTCAGTAATACCAAATAACTGTAAGCTGAGGTTAAGATATAATTTCTCCACCTTATCAAGGCAAGGCAATACAACTTTAATATGGTCCAAAATAAGCATGCTCTGAACCATATCTGCAAAGCAAAAACATATAATTAATGCATAATTTTCAAATGCTTAGAGAAGCCTGTCCTCACGCAGACAGACAGTGAGGTTACTTCTTTTTCTTCCTATTGTTTTCTGTGTGCTTGAGACAGATCACTGTTTAGCACAGGACATCCTGGAAGTTGTGATAAATCCATTCTTCTGACTCCTGTATGCAGGAGTTAGACAAGCAGGCATAATCTTGCCTAGAAATTGGAATCAATATCTATGTGCGGCCAATGTAACAGCCAAAGTTAGCCCTTTAATTCCAACTTGTCCCAGGACAAGGTAACTTCTAGAAGGCTTGGAGTTGGTCTTGGGGAAAATAACATGGTTTTATTCCTCTAAATATGTGAGTTTGAATTGACTGCACTGGATGTACTTGATCATATGTAGGTGAGAGGTAAGCAGGCAGAAAATATATCAACATGTTTGCTGGCCTCTGTGTGGACCTGATGTAAATTGCTTTGCATTAAGAGTTATGCCAAAGCACGGAGTTAGGAGATGGAGGTTGGGAGAGGGAGCACCTTCATAGAGACATGGTGGGAAGGAGGGGGGGATGGGATTGGTGAAAAGGGGATTGTAAGGGGCCGCAGCCAACGCCCTGCAAAGATGGCACCAGTTTCCAGGGCTGTGAGTCAGCTAAAACTGACAAACAACCTAAAAGAACATGCAGGAAGAGGAAGGCTAGCCAAAGTCACAGCCCATCTGGAGGCGTAATCATCAGACCACCAGGGAGCAGCCAATCAGGTAGAGACATGATTCCCCCCCTCCCTCAACGGTATAAAACTGGGTGCTTTTCCGCCCTTCGAGGTCTTCCTCCATTAAAGTTTTGCTGCAGAAGGATTCTTGTGTACCGTGTCCATTCTTGTTGGCTAGACGGTGGCGCAGGACAGGGGATAACACCTGAATGGTAAATATAGGGAATATCTATTTTAAAAAAAAGAAAAGAAAACAAAAAAGAGTTTTGCCTTTTTAAGTTCCTGCAAATTGTGACTCTAGGCCATTTATGGGAATTCCTAAATGTACCTGACCAGAATCCGTCCTTGTTATTATTTAGTTAAAGCTTGATTCAACTATGGGCTCAAAATTTTGGAACTAGTTTTTCTCTCAAAAGCCTCAGGATTAACAATCACATTTGGAAAGGCTTCATGAAAAAATCAGATGATGTCATCTTTGCACACCAACTTCTTGTATTAATTATTCTCCATATTCTGTGCAGACACAGGCTTCTTTTAATCAGCTAGAGAATTTCTATCCCATGCACCTCTTTATGATGAATTATAATATATATATTTTAAATTCTATAAATATATATAGATGATATATAGATGTTAGACAGATAGGTAGATAGATAGATAGATGGATAGACAGATGATAGATAGATAGATAAATAGATAGATAGATAGATAGATAGATATATAGATAGATAGATAGATAAACAGATGATAGATAGATAGATAAATAGATAGATAGATAGATAGGTAGATAGATAGATAGATAGATGGATAGACAGATGATAGATAGATAGATAAATAGATAGATAGATAGATATATAGATAGATAGATAGATAGACAGATGATAGATAGATAGATAAATAGATAGATAGATAGATAGATAGATAGATAGATAGATAGATAGATGATGGAAATATGTAATAGCTGCTTTTGTCACTTTTCTCATAAATATAATTCTGCCACTTACTTTCTAGCAGAGTCATATAAAGATTCTGTCCCAAACAGTTTTTACAATTGTCGTCTATTATTCCCAAGTAAATGTATTATCATAGTCCCCATGGCAACAATGATATCTGACCTTTTGCTTTTGCATAAATAATTGGAATTACTGGTAACATTTCATATAAGACTAGATGTTCATCATAAAAATAGTCAAGGAAATACAATTGTAGAACGAGTGTTTTTTTTTTTTTTTTTGCCTGTTTTTCTGCTAAAACATAACTCACTTTCACTGCTACTCATGACAATTGTTTAATGTCATCCAATAGGGCAGTGTATATTCATCGGAATGGATGTCTAATAATACCCTAAATCTGAGAAACAACAAGATCTGAATATTAAGAGACATTTTCAGAACTCCTTTTAGCTATTCCACTTCACCTAATTGTTAATATTTACCTCTTAGGGTAACCTGTAGAAATTGCCCTTTTAGGACTGGAGGGGATTTGGGGAGCAAAAGATGAATTAGAGTCCTGGGGTGATGCTTTTTCTTTCTCTTTTCTTTCTGTCAGAATTGTGCTTAAGCTGCCTCCTGTTGTGCACCATTTCTCCTTCCTAACCAAAGGACATTCAGCCCAGGAGGCTGCAAAGAACAGGCTTTGTTGCTTCTAATTAGGGTGGGTGAGTTTCTAGAAGAGTAGCTGAAGGAGCACTGGGATGCTTGGATTATTTTTTTTATATAGCAAACATGCACCAAGTACTTTATTATGTGTAGGGTCTTATACTAAGTTCAGTCTGTACTTCCTTTCTCAAGAATGCATACTGCAATTTTAAGTACTTACTTAGACAAGCACATTATTTAAACTCATTCTTACTCACAAATCCTTTGAGACAATAAGAGAACATTTAAGGAATAGTATTTCACACTTAAAAACATACTAATTCATTCACTATTTTTTGACACTATGAAGATACAGATATGTTCATACACGCACACACATGCATGCATACACAGAAACACACACATAAAGAGACTAAACATTTCAATTTAACAATCTGAACATTTATTGAGTTTGGCTTCGTACATTCTTTTGGCTCAAATTTCCCCTTTATAAAGCTTCATTATTATTTTCTTCTTGTGTAATTTCTTAAGTGTGATACAATGGTCCTTGTGTTTCAGGATATATACAGTGCAAAAATTTGACTGAGCATGACCTTCTTGGTCTCCTATATTTAAATACTCTGTCCCTGTTTACTGTAAATATTTGGGAAGGATTAGAACATGTGGTCTTGTTATGTGAGCTGTGCCATTACAGAATAGCTTCAAGATTTCTTTCATAATTTTGTTGATATTTTCTGGCCCTTTGATCTGGGGTTCTTCACCTTCTCCTATTACTATTATTTTCAGTTTCTGTTTTTTCATTGTGTTCTGAATATCCAGGATATTTTGGGTTAGGAACATTTTACATTTTGTATTTTCTTTGAATCAATGTGTCAATATTTTCATTGGTATCTTCTAGGCCTGAGATTCTCTCTTACAGCTCTTATATTCAGTTGGTGATGATCTCTTTCTTAAGTTGTCCTTGTAAAGGGTTGTATCACTTTGTACTTTCTTTCTTGTTTATATTTCCATTTTTTAATTCTTGGCCCATTTAACACAGTGATTGTATTTCCTGTAGTTCTTTAAGTGATTTCTCTCTCTCTCTCTCTCCTCTTCTCTTCTCTTCTAGGGATGCTACCTATATTTCTGTTTTTTCCTCTATTTTTGAGGAATTTTGTTTTAAATCTTTCTTAAATGCCTCTATCATTCTCATGAGATTAGGTTTTAGTTTATTACCTTGCTTTTCAGAAACTTTCAGGTATACAGGGCTGGCTATAGTAGGAATACTTTGATCTAGTGGTACTGAATTTCACTGGGTTCTGTTGCTTATAATCTTGTTCTTGCCTCTGGCCATCTGGTTATCAGTGGTATTAAGAGGCCTGGGTGTCTCTGACTACAGATTGTCTCCTTGTGGGCAGGTAGAGAGGGTCTCCTTGGATGCATGCAGCAGCAGCAACATTTAATTTTATAGTAGGACATTTTTTGAGCCAAAGCAAGGGAGAATGTGTGTGTGTGTGTATATATATATATATATATATGACTAAATACTAAATAATAATAAAATAAAATAATAATAAAACAAAAAATATCTTGAGTGTCTTACTGTACAACAATATTTGAAATAAGACATAACATCATACATTTTACAGTTAGAGACACAACTGACTTAAAATTCTTTCTTTGGGAAATTTCTATATAAAGTTCATTCTGGCTCACTTGGGAAGCATTCTACAAGACAGGACTGTGCAGAACTATAAATGGACTCACAAGGCTGTGACTGTGTCTATGACCCTTGGGGCATAAAGAAACACACCTATTAGAATCCAGCTCTGTTTTATACTGTTGTTTTTATTTATTACAAACCCTCTTGTTTTCTGTTAAAATCAATTACCACACAGGATGAGTGTTGTTAGGAAGTGTAAACTTGATGAAAAGCCATTCACAGTTATAGCTCAAACACTTATAAATCCATGAACATAATAAATTGAAAGGAATTCTATAACCCTTTTGTAAAAGCAGCAAAAAAGAATCAGAAAGGCATCTCAAAAAGACCACAAGGTGACAAAAAGTGCAGGAGATGTTGCCTGGGCAACCAGATGCAGTAGAAGACCCAGGGAATTCTACCCAGTACACAGAGGTTTCAAATTAACAGAATAAAATTCAGCATGACAGAATGTATTAGCATGAAAAATATAAATAAAGTTTGCAATATATATATATATATATATATATATATATATATATATATATATATATATATATATCGAGAGAGAGAGAGGAAGGATTGTTCACACAATATATTATAGAACACCAACCTAGTCTACTATAAGAGCTTTTTTAAAAATTTTTGTTTTCATATATATATGTTATGTGTAGCTTATTTTGCTTAAATGTATGTCTGTGCACCACATACATGTCTGGTGCCTGCAGAGAAATTAAGAGGACCTTGAATTTCTTGAACTGGGAAATAAAAGTTTCTAAGTTGTCATAAAGTCATGAGGAATTGAACTCAGGTCTTCTGTAGAAACAATGAGCGGACGTAAGAATGGACCTATATAAAAGTAGTCTACATGAACTTAAATAAAGTACCTTTCAAGATTATTGATGATATGATTGAATGGATGAATGAATGAATGAATGAAAGAATGAATAAGTTAATTAATAAGCCAAACATGATGCTACATTCCTTTACTCTCAAAATTTTGGAGGCAAAGGCAGGATGATCTCTGAGTTCAAGGCTATCCTCATCTACTGAGATCCTGCTCTAAAGGGATTATTTTAGCCACGATCACACACACACACACACACACACACACACACACACACACACACACACACACATATATATATATATATATATATATATATATATATATATATATATATAGAGAGAGAGAGAGAGAGAGAGAGAGGGGGGGGGGGGTGGGGGGAAGAAGCCAGAGAGAGAATAGAAGTACTTTATGGTGGTAACACATTCATAGCTTTAAATTTTTGTCAAAAATATTTTTTAAATTCTCAGGGAGAAAAATATTTTACTTGTGCTTATAAGTCAATCAGTATGTATGTGAGGGAATGGTGCCGGAAGACAGATGGTCATAAGTTGGAAGTCACTCTGTAGACAACAGGAAGTATACCAAAAAAACAAAAATGGAACAGCTAGAACACTTGCTAAGGGGGTCAACTGCAATTTTAGTAATTCCCACTTTACTTAAAAAAGGAAAGGGAAAAGGAATAGATAGGATTTGATACCGAGAAACCATATATGCATTTGCATATACCATACTAATGAAGTGTTACATCGTGGCTATAACACTGTATATAGATAAAATCAGAAAATGTAGCAGGATTGGGGAGTTTCTTTAATAGTTACAAAACTATCAAATCTTCAGAAAGTCAATCTAGGTTAACACATACAATAAAAATACTTTAAGAAACATAAATCAAGTCCTGTATAACTGTGAAGAAGAAATAATGTTTACATATATAGTCCAATAACATAGTAAATTTTCTTCAATTTTTATAGATATTTGTAATAAATATATATGCACAAATATTTGGACAGAATTTTGGTACAATTAACATTAGTATACAAATTTATTGAAACTTCTGAATGTTAATCGATTTCAAAGTGTACATAAATTATTTTTTTCTAAACTATCTATACTTTGGGGTACTAATGTATTTAATTTAGGAAATTTGTCAAGAATTATCATAGCTAATTCCTAATATCCCCAATTATGTAATGAATTATTGTAACTAGTCTAAGTTCTAAATACTCTTTTCCTGAAAATATTCTTTAATAAGTATGTGAATTTTTTCCAATATTGACTGCTCCAGAAATTTGAATGTCAAAGGTACTCTTAACCAACCAGTTATATAGCTTGTATATTTTCTTTTAGACTTCTAATATCTATGTATCTGTGTATTGGCTCAACATCTACTGTATTGATATTATTAGATTTAGGAAAGAAAATCTGAGTTTAGGACTATGGAAGAGAGATAGAAGTCATAAAAACAATAGTCAGAATAATTTTGCCTTATGGGAAATTTCAGCATTATCTGGTTTGATTATATGAAAAGCATAAGGGAGTTTTATTCAATTTGGTTTTTATACATCCACATGCTTTTGATTATATATATATATATATATATATATATATATATATATATATATATAATATAATTTTTTTTGCAAATATTTTCTCCATTGCTAAGAACTCAAGCACAGTTGTAGTTAAACAACTAACATTGTAAACATCTTGCCGAGCTGATATTGTTTATTTCCATTCTTTGACTGTCTCCTGAACTGTCACCATTTTCATTCAAGAAAAACACTGGATGTTTTTCTTAGGAAGTTATAAAAGACCTTAATTACAATTATTTTAATCCGGAACATTCTATGGGAGGGGAGAATCCAGTATCATAAACTTCCAAGAAGTACTGTTTAGATTTGACCATACAAGAAATTGAGGAAATAACTCTTTACATGACAATATTTATTTCTTAACCTTTTCCTAGATTCACTGGAAAGAAAAATTAGAATGACTATTTCAAACAGTCTTTTATTGCTTCAGTCAAGTACTTGAGCCTGGGTGGTTTGTAAGAAAGATAATTGTTTTGTTTTTTACATGAGAGCAAACAAATTCAATACCCTGATGCAGACATGTAAAAAGGATCTGTTAGAATGTTACCATTGTATCACCTGGGAGAGTGTAAAGAGTTGACAATAGACCAGTGTGCTGTCTTAAAAGGGTAACAATCCATCAAAACTACCTGTTTAATACACTCCTAAATGTCCAAAGTTAATCCTATTATCATGGAAATTAAACATCAATAGTAGAGGGGGTAAAATAGAAACTAAAGAAAAGTATTTCTTCTTTGGTTCTTCCTTGGAAATGAAGTTACAAGATACAAATAGCCTCATAAAATTTTCCCATACACAGAATAAACTAAAAAAAAGTATATATTTTTAAAATGAATATCTAAATAACATACATATGAGAATAAATTTGTGCCTTATCATGAAAGAAATCTTCCCTATTCTCTGACTTTGTGATATTGAAAAAGCCAAGTACTTCTATGTTCCTTTTTGGGAAACATCAGATTTTGCATACCAATTTAAAATGGTCATGAAATATAGATTTATAACTTATATAAAGTAGGCTTAATGTTCAAAGGTAAGTAACATCAAGTTTTTAGAATTCAGAATAATCTTCTTTGACTGAATTATTCTCCTCTATTAGGGTAGAATTTGTACCCTAATTGTAGACAGAATCATCCCTATGAATCTATTCAGTTCAGATAGCCTATGGACTCTTATGGGTTGCAATCTTTTTCTATCTTTTTCCAAGGCTAGATTTAGTATAGTGACTCCAATGTTCCAAAGTCTTTAGAATGGTACTGTTTTTAGTTATCTAGTAGACTTTACATATCTGAGACTCTTTATAATGTCTTTGATCTCAGAGTTTAGCTTATGATTACTTCTACAATAGATTCACACCTGATGAAGTTTCATTTAGGTCTCCTTTATGTCCTCTAAACCTTTGTCATTATGGGAGATAAAATAATTTACTAAACATTTTTTTCAATTTGCCAACTTGTAGACTAAATACCTTTTGTATATGGCCAAGTTTGATAGTTTGTGCATTCTGTAGTGGCAAGTATGCCTGTAGTGGGTCTACTAGAAACAATGACAGGCCAGCCAAATAACAAAAGTGGTAGTCATCGCTGGAAGCATTTGAGGTTCCAGGTGTCCTTGAAAATCAACTGCTAATATGCCACAGATACCCCTTTAAATGCTGTTCAAAATAATTGTCTTTATGTTCTTAGAAATATGAGATTCTGGACTCATGGGGACTTCTAAGATCTGGGAAATACATTTATGGTGTTTTTTCTTTTCTTCATTTTGTATAATATGTTTCCCTCCCTGTTGGGTACTGGGAACCTCGCAAGTTCCTGGCATCTGGGACTTTCTAATGGTTAATCCCAGTTCCTATTCCCCCAGTGCTGCACCCCTATTTTCAAATTTGTGACCCTTAGTAATTCTTTCTATCTCCTTCCATATCTAAACTGCCCCACTTTTCCCTACACCTTCTTTCTTCCTCTAGATCCCTCTCTTTCTATACTTCCCAGAGATTATTTATCCAGTGGATAGGCAAAGCCTCCAGTTGAAGGATCTGGCCAACTCACCCACCTCAAAAATATTAATCCAGAATTTGTGTCAAAAGGAAATGCAGGAACAAATAGTGGAGCAGAGACTGAAGTAAGGCCATCCTAACATTGCCCACCTAGGGATCATCTATCCCTTCTGCAGATACCAAACTGAGACACTATTGCTGATGCCAAGAAACGCTTACTGACAGGAGCCTGGTATAGCTATCTCCTGAGAGGCTCTGCCAGAGGCTGGCCAATACAGATGTGGATGGGAGAAGTCAACCATAAGCTTGAGCACAGTGACCAAATGGAGACATTAGGTCAAGAAATCTAGGAGCCGAAGAAGTTTGCATCTCCATAGGAAGTACAAAAATATCAACCAATCAGTACCTCCAAACCTTCCAGGGATTAAACCAACAAGCAAGGAGTACACATGCTGAGATACATGGTTTCAGCTGAATATGTACCAAAGGATCACATTATAGGGCATCACTGGGAGGGGAGTTCCTTGGTCCTGTAGAGGTTCGATGAACCTGGGTATAGAAATTCTAGGGCACTGAGGCAGGAGTGGGTGGGCACCTGGGGTGGTGGGAAGGGAGAGAGAAAAGGGGAAGGGGGCTTGTATAGAGAAAACTGGGAAGGGGTTTATAATTTGACATGTAAATGAATAAAATAAGTAATGAAAATAAAAAAAATTCTTAATTAAAGTAGTTTACATTAATTACATACTTCCTTTTCCCCACCAGTTCTTCTAATGTGATATTTCTTTTATCCATCTTTGTCTCCTTCTTGCCATGAAATTTATAACCTTTAAACAACTTATTACTGTTAATACATTTATATGTATATATGTATTAAAGTATGCATATGTATGCACACATTTATAAATAAACTTGTTGAGTTTTTTGTTTGTTGTTTGTATCTTTTCATTTAAATTAACACCTAGAAGCTAACTCATTATCAAACCCCTTATAGCCTGGATTTTTGAGATATTGACATGATATTTATTGATATTGTAACTATTATTATACATATAATTATGGAAATTGTGTTTAGATTTTATTATCAACTCTACTCTCCCTTTCTCACCCCAAACTTTATCATTGGTTCCTCTACAATCATATCATAGAAATTTAAAATGGTGACCCATAGAGAGAGAGAGAGAGCTGAGTCACTGCCATCAGGACTGAGAGCCTGTCAGCAGAACACTGAGTATCAAGTAGTGCCTCACAATCATTCTCCCACTGAGCCCACAGACTCAGAGCTTAATCACCTCCATCAGAACTCATTGCCTGAACACAACAAGCCAAAAATCCAAGAGCAATCTCTCTCCTGAGTCCACCAGGCCTCAGACTCACACGAGAAACAAGTTACAATTAGAGACAAATTGATCACCTAGAATCACAGATAACGAGATGGCAAGAGGAATGCATAAGAACCTAAACAATGGGAACCAAAATGTCCTGGAAATATCAGATCCCAATGCTCTCAACACAGCAAGAAGTTCATTTCCCTACACACCAGAAAAACATGATATTGACTTAAAATAATACTTCAAGACAATAATGGAGGTCTTCAAGAAGCACATGAATAACTCCCATAGCATGGAAACAAGTGGAGCCCTTAAAAAGAAAACACAAATATCACTTAAAAAAGGAACAAGGAAACAAACCAAAACAGGTTAAGAAATTAAGAATGGAAATAGAAGCAATTAAAAAAAACTCACAGAAGGAGACAGAAGGTTAAAAAAAAGAAAAAAAACCTAGGAAGAAAATCAGGAGTCATTAGATGCAAGCATCACCAAACGTCTACAAGAGACGAAAGAGGTGATCTCAGGGACAGAAGATAACATAGAAAACATAGATACAACAGTTAGATAAAATGCAAACAAATTAGTAGCCTTCATCCACTCAAAGAATAAGCATGCTGAGGAATAAATTGAGGAAAAAACACCCCTCATAATAGTCACAAATATTAAATACCTGGGCATGACCCAACTAAGCAAGTTAAAGGTCTATATGACAAGAACTTCAAATATTTAAAAACGGAAATTAAAGATGTCAGAAGATGGAAAGATCTGCCATGCACATGAATTAGAAGAATTAACATACTAAAATGGTTATCTTTATTGTTCTCTTACAACTTTATTTAAAAAAGAGAGATACATGTACAGATTTTTGTCAAAATTTAATTTTTTTAGAGGTTTGATAGTATGCATTGCCATCTTACTAGTTACCATAAGCATAAAGTGCATGTAAAACAGAACATAACATGATAATAGTCAGAGTTTTCTTGGTGTGTATAGATTAAACATTTTTAAAAAATCAAGTACTGACAAAAATATATTCATATAGTTTTATGTCAAAATACTTTAAAAATTCTTACATGTGTGTCTGGTTTTATTTTTATTTTTTTTGTTTGTTTTTTCGTAAATTTGTAGAAAATAAAAAGAACTTCTGGGGGAATCACCATTCTTGACCTCAAGATGTATTACATATCAATCTTGGTAAAAGTGGCATGGTATTGCTACAGAGATAGGCAGGTAGATCAATGGAATTAAATTGAAGACCCAGAAATAAATCCACACACCTATGGTCACTTGATCTTTAACAAAGTAGCTAAAAACATTATATGAAATACAGCCTCTTCAGCAAATGGTGTTGGTTTAACTTGCAGTCAGTATGCAGAAGAATGCAAATTAATTCATTCTTATATCCTGGGAAATGCTCAAGGCCAAATGGATTAAAGAACTCCACATAAAACCAGGTACACTGAAAGAAATAGAACAGAAAGTGGGGAAGACCTTAGTATACATAGGAGCAGGAGAAAATTTCCTGAACAGAACATCTTTGGCTTATTCTCTAAGATCAAGAATAAACAAATGGTACTTTAAAAAACTGAAATTTCTTAAAGTCTAAGGACACTGTTAAGAAGAAAAAAATGACCACTAACAGATTGGAAAATAATGTTTACCAATCCTACATATGATAGAGGGTTAGTATTCAACATATACAAAAAAAAAATATCAAGAAGCTAGACTCTAGAGCATCAAATAATCCTACTAAAAATGGGTACAGCAATAAACAAAGAACTCTCAACTAAGAAAGTTCGAACGGCTGAGAGACACCTAGAAAACTGATCATCATCCCTAGTTATTGGAGAAATGCAAATCAAAACTACCTGAGATTCCACTTCATACCAGTCAGAGTTGCTAAGACCAAAATCTCAATGACAGCAGATGCTGGCAATGATGTGAAGAAAGAGGAACACTCCTCCATTGTTGATGGGATTACAAGCTAATACATTCATTCTGGAAAGTAGTCTGGCATTTCCTCAGAAAACTGGAACTATGACTACCTGAAGACCCAGCTATTCCACTCCTGGGCATATACCCAAAAGACTCCCCAACATATAATAAGAACCCATGCTCTACCATGTTCATAACAGGCTTATTTATTATAGCCAGAAGCAAGAAAGAACCCAGATGTTGTTAAACAGAGGAATGGATACAGAAATTGTGGTATGTTTAGAGAATAAAGCACTACTTAGCTATTAGTAACAATGACTTTATGAAATTCCTAGGCAAATGGATGAAACTAGAAACTATCATCCTGGGTGAGGTAACCCAATCACAAAAGAACACACATGGTAAGTACTTTCTGATACGTGAATACTAGAACTAGAAAGTTCTGAATACCCAAGAATCAATTCACAGACCTTATGAAGCTCAAAAAGAAGGAAGGTGAAGATATGTATATCTTAGTCTTTCTTAGAAGGTAGAACAAAACACTCACTGGAGGAAATACAAGGTCAAATAGAGGAGCAGGGATTGAAGTAAAGATCACTCACAGGCTGTCCTAACTTAGGAGCTACCCCATATACAGCCAATAAACCCAAACACTATTCCTGATGCCAACAACTACTTACTGGCAGAAAGAAGATACAGATACCTCCTCAGGGGCCATGCCAAAGCCATACTTCATACAGCTGAGCATGCTTGCAGCTAACCATCAAACTGAATACTGGGACCCCAATGAAGGTGCTAGAGAAAGGACTGAAGGAGCTGAAAGTAGTTTGCAACCTCATGGAAAGAACAACATTATCAACCAACCAAACACTCCACAACCCCCATGTACTAAAACATTGAAAATTGAGCACACATGGAAAGATTTATGGTTTTAATTGAATATGTAGGAGAAAATAGTAGTGGCATCAATGTGAGAAGAGGCCTTTGTTTCAGTGAGGGTGTGCTTCTCCAATGCAGGGGAAGCTCAGGCATTGAGGTGGAGAGGGTGATTGGGAGAGAGTGCACCTTCATGGAGACAAGTAGAGGAGGAGTGCGGATGGAAGCAGGGCTGGAAGGCAATGTTTGAAATCTAAATACAGAGAGTATCCAATAAAAATAGAAAAAAGAAACATACAATTAAAAGACACCATGAAATTTATCTTTTATTTAAAGATGATTATAGCAAAAATATTAGTTAACTCTTTTTAAGGCCTGTCTGATTTCAAGGCCCATGAAATACATACAACAGAGCCAAGCTATTTTAACGGTGAAAGATAGCAGTGTTTACCCCTTCCACTGCTGTGTTTTTAAATTTTGTTCCAGAAGTTCCTCTGAGGAACTTTAGACTTCATATTGTTACCAGTATTCGAATAATGGCCTTGAATATCCCTGAACATTACTGACCTGGGAAGAACACACAAACTAAGTTGACATTCATGATAAAATATAGTAATGTGCAATTAAGAAATATTACCATTCATACTTCTGCCCATTCTATTTATAACAAAACTAATTATATATAATTTATTCCACTTCAACTGTTGCTGTTATTATTTGCTGGACCTCTTCAGATATAATGTTAGTATGTCTCAAAGCCATGTATCCAAAACTCATTTTGTGTTTCTATAAACTTTGCAGCTGCTTCTGAATAGTAATAAACCCTAGTTATATTTCCAGTTGATTTCTTCAAGGTTTCTCCTAAAGGGAGACAATAAATTGGAGAAGAGTTGGTAAAGAATTGGAATTTTTCTATTCCAATTTGTCTTGTCTCATCAAAAGCACTAAACCATAGAATAGATATTGATTTTAATATTAATCACGCATTCCTCATTGCATATTTTTTCTTCATCAAAAGGCAGTGTTTCCAATAAAGTAAAGTAAGCTGAAATTTTTAAACAGACCCTCTTCTAGCACTTTTGTATTGATAAATGTCAGTAAAAATGACAACTACCCAAATCCTCTTGATTATATTTATATTTTAAGGAGGACAGAGTAAACAATAGATACCAACCAACAGTGTGGTACACAATATTTAGAAGCTAAAGCATTTCATGAATAGCAAAATCAAGCTCAGCAAGAAGAACTTGAAAAGAAGCAAAGTTTCTGGTGACTAGTGTGAGTAACTTTTATACTTAAAAATGAATGATAAGATTTTGTCTTATTGTGGTACTATTATTTGTAATGGCTTCAATTACTTGCAGTTTTGCAGTATATGTTTTGAAACGTTGCTTCTCTTGATGAAAAGAGTGGACAATTTAATGGTTCAATATTGAAAGTTTGTTTGCTTCGATGAACAATGTAAACACAACCTGTCTGAAGAAGGCCAGTCGTGAGAGTTGTCAGAGTATAAATGTGCAGTTCTGAAACCAGCTCTTCAGAGATCTAAATTACTTTAATTAGGATATCATCATTCCCCTTTATCCATTTTTTTTAAGTAAAACAGAAGAGAAAATGATCTGACAAAGCAGTGGGGAGAGGAATTGGAAGGAGGGTAGGGAGGAGAAGTTGCAGTCAGGATGTATGAGAGAATAATAATAATAAAAATAAAGTAATAATAGGCTCTGTAGAGCAAGAAAAATATCACATGATGTCTTTTTAGATGTTTAATTTCTTCCTGTTAGATAGGTGAAGGCTTCCCTTCTGCAGCTCCAGGTAGAATGTTTTAATTTAGGATATATTAAACTATTAATGACTAAACCAATGGCATTTTCCAGTGAGTTAAATATGACTTATATGAAAAAATTGTAATAATTACCAGATATATGCCCTAGGAGTGATTTAAAGTGTCATACACTCATGTTAAAACAGTATTAAAATTCAAAAAGAAAGTTCAATTTTGGACTTACTAAATTTGAAATATTTATATTTCCTATCGATAAATGTAACTAGAATACAGTTGTATATACAAATATAATTCTGAAAGAAATTTAAAGGAGTGTATTCATATTTGAGGTGAGAAAATGACAGACAGACAGACACACACACACACACACACACACTCACACACACACACACACACACCGAGGAGGTGACTTCAGTCTTAAAAAGAAATGGGTGAAAACTTCAGAAGTGTTTCAATATGTTTTTTTTTTCTAATGAAGAATAGAAAAGACATCATTACGTGGCAGCAAACTTTACAATTACATAGAAAGAATTAAAAATGGATCGACATTAACATGTTCTTAGTAGAGAATTATATATATATATATATATATATATATATATATATATATATATATATATATATATAATGATAGTGTGTACATTTGTCACATAGTGTCTCATGTGGAATATCTTACTTGAATATGCAAACTGATATCTGACAAATGGATTTCCACAGCAGAACTGCTATATTTTAGAACTGGATGAGAATCCCCACAGAATAGCAAAATAACTTATCATTTAAATTTCCCAGAATGTTCACTCTCATCTTCTTTCTCTACACCTGATACTCCTGTCTTGTTCCCCTTCCCATCCCTTCTTCGACCCAGTTTTTTCCCTTCATCCACCTACTTTATTTATTTTATTTCTCCTACTGAGAAGATTCCAGCACCCTCCTTTATTTAATTATATTTTTAAGGAAATAAATTAACATTTTTATTAAAAACATATAACAAAAATCTCATTGAGTTCCTGATCATGGAACCTGGGTCTGATCCCTGATGTATTTATTACATTTGGTAGTAAGGAAACTTCTACATGGATACCTTTGTCAAGCAGCCTTGAGTCCCTCTAAGCATGGAAAAGTTTGTCTAAATTGTTCAACAAATCCATCACTATTTAGAACCAATTTTAGCAACACTGAGAAAAGCAGGGAGAATGGAAACAGTGTGTTTCCCCTTGTAGAGTCAATGTACCCAAAAGTCAGACATTGACTAGGAAGCAGACAGGATGTAAGAGCAGAAAGAAAACGTGGAAAGTTGTCTGCCAGGCATGATATGGCCATTGCACTCTTGTTCTCCCAACAGCTGTGATTGCCTGAACATTCGCATTATATTAGACCAGTCAACATTCTGGCATGGAGAAAGGAAGGGCTTATGAGGCCTCATCCTTCCATGAAGACTTGTGGTAGCTACCAGAAGAAGAAGATGCATCCTCTTTAATGGAGGCAACACTGGCAAAGTGACAGTTGTCATAACTAACTCCTCACCTGTACTCCTATAAAAACTCATTAAACTCTTTTACTCATATACAAAGACAGAGAAAGAGGGTAGCATTGCCCTTAAGAGAAAGCATAGAGCAGGAAAATGCTCAGAAGTAAGAGAGTAAGGTTGACTTCCAGCAGGCAACACTTTCTGCTTCTGAACTCCATTTCTTCAGTTCTACCTTGACTCATCACAATGATTGCATGCAGAAGGTCTCAACAGCACGGCAGCTTCCTTAATCAACACCCTCCTTTAATTCTTCTTTGCTATTTGGCTTCTTTGGGTCTGTGGATTATAGCTTGGTTATTCTGTAATAAGGCTAATATCTACTTGTGAGTACATAACAGGTCATTTAGGGTCAGTATTACATCACTTAGTTTGATGTTTTTCATTTTCCTGCAAAATTCATAATTTCCTTGTTTTTTAATACCTGGGTAATATTTTATTATGTAAATTAATCACATTTTCTTTATCCATTTTTATTTAGTTGAGATACATCTGGGTTGTTTTCAGGTCCTTGCTATTATTAATAACGCTGCTATGAACATAGTTGAGCAAGTGATCTTGTAGAATGATGGGGGCATCTTTTGAGTCTACACAAATCAGTGGTCCTCTGAGAGCTTCACCCAGCAGCCGAAAGAAACTGAGATCCACAGCCAAACATTAGACTAGATGCATCTCAGAGAGTCTTATGGAAAAGTGGGGGAAGGATTGGAAGATCTTAAAGCAATCGAACCACCATAAGAATAGCAACAAAGTGAACTAAATTGGACACTTAGGAACCCCAGTGTCAGAACCATCGACCAAAGAGCAAGCATGGGCTGGACATAGAACCCTGTAGACAAGTAGCATAATAAGAAAATTAACAGAAGCATCTTGTTTAGACAGCTCCATTTTTAAGAAATACCTAATATATACTTTATGGAAGAAGAAAACATTCAAGTTAATCACATGTTATTCTTTGTTAGGACATTTCTGTCCCCCATTATTTCATTCTTATTAATTGCTTTAATATGTCTAATAATTTATGACTCTCTCAAAGAAGACTTGATGTTACTCATGATTAGCTGTTGAACTGATGGCTTATTTGAATGTGAATAAATAGCTATGTAAGCTGATAATGGTGATTAGTAGCTGTAGAAACATTTGTAAAATGAATGAATTACAAGGTAAAGTATTTGCAAGTATGAGCACAATTTTGGATGAATGTTCTTGTAAATAATGATATTATACTGAAATATTATGCTTTCCATTTCTCCCTGTGTTATTAAGATGTGGTTGGCCACAAAGTAACCATCTGTTTAGAGAGTCAACATGATATATGTAATCAACTTCCTTTTGTGATGAAGTTCCACTCAGCTCTGGCACATAATGAAAGTTTCCGCAGAGAGAGCATGAAGGCTATGTTAAGAGTTAGTCTATCTAAAAACCACAATGGAAATTTCTCCATTTTCTTGAGAATGAGTGGAAGAATTTTTTAAGCTACATAGATTGTTTAGATAGATTTACTATGCTAATATAATGCATATTTTTCTACAGTAAAGTAGAAGAAAATTCTTAGGTATAGAAAACAAGAATGTTGTTATGATTGTCTAGATTTAAACTTAAAACATTGCTTATAGAAATTAAAACTATGTTGTCTTATAACTGTAAAGGTAAATGCTCCATGATTTGTGACACTTATAAGAAAGCTATATCAAATCCTCTGCTTTTGTTGTTTCTACATAGTTGAAAGTATCAGATATGGAGGTTGATTCTATGTGTAACTAAACTGAACTCTAGGTAATAATTTTGCCTATTTCACAACCATAAACTTAAGTAGTATATTTCCTAAAGTATTCATAATTTGATATCACACCACTCAGTTAAATTATTATGTCATAACAAAAACAAAAACATAAGTCATCAATCAGTCTGTACATCTTTTTGAGACAAATGCATGAAATTGAATGCATGTACAAAAAATCACTCAAGTTATTTAATCTGTTCTGTCAAAATAATCTTCATATAAAAACTTGCTACACATAGTTGAACATAATAAATATGCAGATCATTCACTTTCTAATTTATTAAACTATTAAGAACTATAAAATGTTATATTTAAGTTAGCACTTAAATTAGCTGTGGATTTTTTAACACCTGTATTATTGAATATTAATGTCATCTAATGTTTCCAATAGTCATCATTTTAATGCTTGCCACTCTCACAATTAAGGATTGTTACAATGATTCAAATAACTAAATTTATCTAAACACAGTTATTTTAGTTACATATACCATATTTTTATTTCTGAATAAATCTTATAACAGAAAATAGAAAGAACAAAATTTCACATTCCTATCTCCTTATGAGAACTTTGACAGAATTTCACACTATATATACATTTCACAGTGCTTCAAAATAAAATTGTGAAAGTGACCTTTACTTTTATGCGTTTATTTTCTTGATGTACTGGCTTGGATCATCTTTTTATGCACTATTTATATTCCTTTTTATGGGAAAGCTGACCTTTACTGGAATTTAGATATGGACAGAATACAAATGTGTAAGTGTATTTCTTATGAGCTGGAAAAATCAAAGGAACGATGAATGGATATTGATAGGGTCTGTGAAAGATGAAAGCATATCTCACAGGTATGAATTTAACAAAAACAGCAGCAGTTTGGTTGTTCTACCAATGCTTACAAATGGAATATAAAACAAGAAGCCAAAGGAGCTTCCTTGGGTGAAATATCTTTTGAAATTTTCTTATGCATGTGAATATACAGTTCTAAATGACTTTTGTAAATTTATATTATGTAAAGTTACATCTAAACTGCATCAACTTCTGAGTTTCCATTTTAAAAGCATGCTTAATATTCAATACATAATCTCAAAATTGCATAGCAAATGTAAAAATTTCAAGTTCACCTAATGTAAAATTGGTTAACAATGGAGATAAGATACGTTTTGATTGATTTTCTTTAAAAAAAAAAAAAACTGAATTCAAATATTAATCTAAGAGAGAGATGCTTAAATTAGAGGACATTTTAATTTGACCCAAACAATTAAAAATTGCTGTTATGTATAATAAATATGGTCTAAAATAATATGTTTTTTTGACAGTTGAAAGGTTAATTGATTGGTAATAACATCTTAATGAGTATCATGTGTAATATATATATATATGTGTGTGTGTGTGTGTGTGTGTGTGTGTGTGTGTGTGTGTGTGTGTATGTGTGTGTGTGTTTGTGTGTGTGTGTGTGTGTGTGTGTGTGTGTGTGTGTTTATGTGTGTGTTACCAATTCTGCTTTTTAGGGTAGAGAAAATTTTACCTAACAGAATTGCTTTCTTGTTTTTCTGAATAGGAAGATACTAATGTCATGTATATGACTATCATGTAACTTAATTTAGATACAGCTAATTTATTGAACTCACATCAGTACAAGGTTCCATGCCTGTAGACTGTGTAAGCGGTAACCTGATTGGCATGAGAGATAATATTTCTAATTTTCTCAGAAAACACCATCATCAGCAATGGAGAATGTGTCATTTCTAATAACTTAAGAGACTGGATTTGTATTAAAATAGACAAAAAGATTTTGTGATAAAAATTATACTCTTTGCACCTTTATCAGAAATATTAAAATATATTTCAATGAGTACAAAGAAGAAAATGATTTCTTAAATTCTTTCTAGAATGTTTCTAAATACACACATATTTTTCTTCACTATTTATTACCCTGTAAATTTAGAGATTTACTTCCATAAAAACAAATATCATGTTATTGCTAAACAAAAAATATCATAGATCATTGTGAAATCAAATGCACTGGAACCACCTAATTGTTTTTGTTGAAAGTAGTCATGAAATTAACTTGAAGTAATGGGACCATTAAAATAATGTTTTTCCATTTTCAATCTTTAACATTTGGTTTGTTTGCCTTCTCATTTAAAAATTAAGTAATAAATTTAGAATCATGGTGGATATAATGTAAAATTATGTTAGCTCTTCTAAAAAAAAATCTTACTTTCCAGAACTGAGTACTATTAATTTGACTGATTTCTCTCTAATAAAATCATTTAACTCACCCACAGTTTTTAGTTTTGAGTTGTACTTGATTATTTTGAAACATTTATATTGTTAGTCTTCAGAAAGTTCTGTTACAATAATTTTTTTGCTTTTTTAAAAATCCACTGAGCTATTCATTCGATTTAATCTGATTCACTATTAGAAATTATTTTTATTTTTATGTGTTGTGTGCATCAGTGTGGGTTGTGTATATATTTAGATGCCTATCATGACTGAAAGTGTTGAATGCCAAGATATTGGAGTTACCAGCAGTTGTGGGAAGCCTTGTGTGTTATGGGAAGCAAACTCAAGTTCTCTCCAATATAAATTCTACTCTTAAACACTGAGCCACTTCTCTCGAAGTATTTACATAATCTTACTATATGCATTACAGATGATTAGACATACTTATAGCCTGCCCAAAATTGGTGAGCACCCAGAGAAGCCACAGGAGCACTCTCCCTCCTGAGCCCATGGGTGAGCCCCTACTTTCTCTTCACTGATTATCGGAGAGAGACATCCAGGAACTCTCAGGATGTAGGTAGCTTACTAATACCTAGGGTCGAACTTTTCTCATATGTGGCCAGAGCAAGAGCGAATCCAAGACATCTGAACTCACAGCCTACTCACAGAGAGCTGAACACTAAGAAGCAATGTCTCTCCTGGACCCATGGGCACAGAGACTCACAGAGATACATGCTCTAGACAGAAACAACAAGGTTACCTAGCATTACATATAACAAGATGACAAGAGGCAAGCACAAGAACCTAAGCAACAGCAACCAAGGCAACCTGACAACATCAGAACTCAGTGCTTACACCACAACAAGTAGTGGATATCTCAACACATTAAAAAAAGGGATTTGGACTTAAAATAATGTGCCATGTTGATGATGAAAGGCCTCGAGAACATGAATAACTCCCTTAATTACAAAGAGAAGCAGGAGAGCATACATAAACAAGTAGAACTCAATAAAGAGGAAACACAAAAATCACTTAAAGAGCTACAGGAAAAACATGGCCAAACACATTAAGGAATTGAAAACAGAAAGAGAGGTACAGGATACTACACTCTGAGAGAGTGATATACATTTATTTTTTCCCTAAGAGGGACTGAGGCTTTTTATTTCTTTTGGCCTTTGGTTTCCTTGAGCTCAAATTATTAATAATCCAAGAGCTAAGATAATAGCCTTGTGGCAATTTTTGGTATTCACAGATCATTATGCATAATCTATGCCCAACAAGAAATCTGTTTCCATGTTATGTTCTGTCCTACATATACTTCATGCTTATAGTAACTAGTGGGATTTCTATGCATGCTATCAAACCTCTAAACGAATAAAGTACTGACAAAATTATCCATATACTGTCATGCCAAAATGCCTTTAAAAAGCTGTAAATGTATCCCTCTTTTTTTAATAAAGCAGTAAGGAAAAATATTTATAAAATAGAATTTAAAAAGAAAAAAATAAATACAAGGAGAAACAATAAAGAAATCACAAAAGGAGAAAACCCTGGAGATAGAAGACCTAGAAAAGAGTTTAGGAAACATAGACACAGCACCAGCAATAGAATGCCACAGATGGAAGAGAGAATCTCAGAGGCAGATGATACCATAGAAAATTCTATTACAACAATAGGAGAGAGTGCAAATATCAAAAAGCCCCTAATTAAAACATCCAGAAAATTGAGGATACAATGATAAGGCCAAACCTAAGAATAATAGGTGTAGAAGAGAGAGAAAACTTCCAAGTAAAAGGCCCACTAAATATTTTCAACAAAATTATAGAAAACTTCCCTAACCTAAAGAAAGATTTGAGGATGAGCATATAAGAAACATACCATCGCCCAATAGATTGGACCAGGAACGAAATACCTCCAACACATGGTAGTCAAAACACCAAATGTTTAAAAGAAAGAATACTAAAAGACTTAAGGAAAAAGGCACAAGTAACTTATAGAGGCAGACAGATCAGAATTACACCAGACTTCTCAACAGATTCTATGAAATCTAGAAGATCCTGGACAGACTTCATACAGATCATAAGAGAACACAAATGCCAGGCTAGCTTACTATGTCCAGAAAAAAATCTCAATTACCATACATGGAGAAACCAAGACGTTGGAGGACAAAAGGAAATTTACATAATATTTCTTTAAAAACCCAGTCCTACAAAAGTTAATAGAGGGTAAACTTCAAAACAAGAAGGGAAACTACACCATAGAAAAAACAAGAAATGATCTTCTTGCAACAAACTAAAAAACAAAGAAAGAAAATCACGCAAACATAATTCTATCTCTAACAAATAAATAACTAAACAGGACAAACCTACCACATCCTTAATATCTCTTAGCATCAGTGGATGCAATTCCTCAATAAAAAGACATAGACTATTACACTGGATACATAAACAGGATCCACCTTTTTGCTACATACAGGAAATTTATTTCATCAACAAAAAAAGACATCACCTCAAAGTAAAAGGCTTGGAAATAAGTTTCCAAGCAGATGGTCCCAAGAAACAAGCTGGAGACATCTATGGAATATTTCATCCTAAAACAAAATAATATATCTTCTCAGCACATCACAGTACCTTCTCTAAAACTGACCATGTATATGTTTATGAAGCAGGCCTCAACACATACAAGAATATTGAAATAATTTCATGCATCCTATCAAATCAATATGGTAATCAATAATATAGCTGGTCTTCAATAACAACAAAAACAACAAAAATCTTCTATACACCTGGAAGCTGTACAATGCTCTACTCAATGATAGTTGGTCAAGGACGATATAAAAAAAGAAATTAAAAAAATCTTAGCCCAATTACATAAATGTAATTATGATGCTCCACATTATGGAGGAAGAAAATCAATGTCTCAGACATGGAAAGTGTATCCCACATATTCTAAAAGAAATATAAACACACACACACACACACACACACACACACACACACACACACACATATATATATATATATAAATGAAGGTTTAATAAAAATTGATTAAAATGTCCATCTAAAAATATTAGCATTTAAATATTTAGCCTAAAATAAATCATTTAATTGTTTCTTTTTTCTTTACAAGTGTATCTAGTGGGCTTGCTTATGAGCCTTTATGTTGATGTGTGTGTAGGCAGAATGGGGAATTGGTGTCTATGTTTGTAGAAACCAGAGGTGAATGTCAATTTAACCCTCAATTTCTCATTGCTCTATTTACTAAGAGTCTGATTTAATCTACAGCTCAGCTATGTGGTTCGTGCACCTAGTACTGCATTGCAGGTATATCCATATATTCCTCAGACGTTAATGTGAGTGCTGGTCTTCTATATTTCATTCCAAAAGAGTTCAAAGGCATAGTCCATATTGTCCTTTCTGCCTCTAATTGTTGTTCTGGAAGTAAAATCATAGCTTCTAAACGAGTATCATGGCCGCCTGATTGCCTATTGCTATGAGCCCTGACCTGATGATAATGAGGTTACCTCATAACCTTTTATTAATTTACATAACTAAATAGTCTGAATAAAATAAGTTACCTCAGCCACAGTTTCTTTTTACTGCAATAGAAAAGTAACAAAAACCTAGTCTCTCAGCTCTTATTCAGTGTGCTCCATATACCATCCTATTCTGTTCCTGACTTTTTATCCTGACATTTTTCTCTTTGGGATAATTTATTTCATCATTTTCTTCAGAGATTTGTGTTTATATTAGTTGAGCAAATTACAGATAACTATAGAGGCCCCCAGATTTGTCAATAATACATTAAGAAATGAAATAAGCCTTTCTCTAGCTTAGTCTGAGTGTGAGTCAAGTTCGATTTTATGTCTTTCTTTGTCTTTTGCCTTCTGCAATCAGATATTTCGTTAATCTGTCCCTGTTGCCTAAGTACCCTAAGAAAGACTTTGCTTTGTACTTAGTAAACAGGACAGAATGTGTGATATTGGGAAGGAATAAGAGTTCTTTTTTTTTCTTTTTTACAGAAAGATTTTAAAGAATTTCTTTAGAATGGATAATCTTTCCTGACTTGAAGTGAACTTGAATAAGTAAATGTTTAAGTAGCTAACAGGACTACAATATATGCTATCAAATTGTATCGATTTTTTTTACCATATTGCAGTGGATTTTCATTATATAAGATTGACTCCAAACTATTGAAATATTTAAGCAAATGATTGTCACAACACACACATGCACGCACCTACATTCACTCATACAAAAACATACACAAACATACACAAATACACACACAAACACACACTCAGAGAGAGAGAGAGAGAGAGAGAGAGAGAGAGAGAAATTCTGGTAAAGGACATTGAAAAGTATATAACCTAAAATTGAATTATTCAATACCTTAAATTGTAATTACTAATTATATGTGAAATCCAAGGCAAGTAAGGTTGGTTTTCATATCGTTCACTAGAAGGTAGGTTGAATGCAGAACTGAAGAGTATACATTAGGCTATCAGATTAACTTCATAGTTTTAAATAATATAAAGTTATAGTATGATTAATGTGTCTGTGATCTCCTATAAAATTGATTTTCTTTGAATGTAAGATCTATATTCATAAAATTGTTTTTAAAACTTAATGGCATTGTTGATGCTGAGAATATTGTAGAACATCTTTCAAAGTAATCCAGTAAGCATATCCAGATTTTATGTACATTTTTGTGAGCATTTATTTGTACATATGAGTAGTTGACAAAATGAAGTCAATGTATTTGTACCTAAGGATGTGCTCTGGTTCTTAGAAATCTGTAATACTAAATGTAGTTCAACATTTGAATTTGGAGGTATACAAGAACAGAGGAATTGTGAATAATTTAGTCATATATATGTATTTAAAAGTACAAGAAAACCATTTTTTTTAATTGAACAACTTTATTTTATAAAACAAAGATAAATGTACAGATTTTAAACATTTTTGCATAAAAGCATACAATTACATTTTGTTATTACTTGATTTTCTTAAAGGTTTGAAAGTATGCATTAAAATCTTGCTAGTTACAATGAGCATAAAGTACATGTAAAATAAGATGTAACCTGGAAATAGTCAAAGTTTTCCTGGTGTGTAAAGATTAAGCATAATGGTTTTTCTTTTTCTTTTTCTTTTTCTTTTTTTTTTTAAACGACTTTATTTTGCAAAACAAAGATAAATGTAAAGATTTTAAACATTTTTTGCCTAAAATTATACATTTTTGTCAGTACTGTTTTTTCAGACCTTAAAATAAATTTTACATAAAACCATGTGAATATGTTTTTTAGTCAGTACTTGATTTTTTTCAAGGGCTTGACAGTATGCATTGAAAACGTACTAGTTGCAATAAGCGTAAAGTACATGCAAAACAAAACGCAATATGGGAATAGTCAAAGTCTTCTTGTTTTGTGAATATATGTATATTTTTTGTTTTTTTTTTTATTTCTTGGACTTCATACAGTCTTTTTCTTTTTCTTTTTTTGGCCTTTACTTTTCCTTGAACTTCTTATATTCTGTGAGTTGTTTCTGGGGTGTTCATAGCTTTCTGTGGTTAGTATCCAATTATGAGTGACTGCATATTATGTCCGTTCTTTTGTGACTGGGTTATCTCACTGAGGATGATATTCTCTAGATACATCCATTTTCTTAACAATTGAACTCTAACATACAACAAAGACACATGCACCACAATATTTATAGCAGCCCCATTTATAATAGCCAGAAGCTGGAAAGAACTCAGATGTCCTTCAGTAGATGAATGGATACAAAAATTGTGGTATATTTACACAATGAAGTACTACTCAGCTATCAGAAAAAAAAACCGTTTCTTAATATCATGAGACTTAAGAGTACAGAGCTCTGGGGAGTAACTTTTAAACCACGGTGCTACTCATGGAACAATGGTGCAAGGAAAATTGATGCATCCTATGTTAAATATGCTTAAAATTATATTTATGATGTTTTCCAATATCCATTTGGAAGGCTGATGATGTATTTAGATTAATTCTGCTAACTACAACCTAATATTAAATATATATTTTTAGTGATCTCAGTGTCAAATATTAACAAAAGAGCTTATTTTGAAACTTATCACTTGGTTTCAATTTGATATGAATTTAAATTAAATAAGGACTGGAAATATTAGAGACACAATTTACCTAACCAGGAAAAAACACTTTTTAATGTTATTAAGTGTTCTTCATATAAAGAAATTATAATTCATATCATAGACAACTAAGTTTACATGTGTGAAAGACCTAATCAATTGAATTTTTTACCTATACAACTTATGAAATAAAATATTATGAAAGTTTTTAAAATTTAATTTCTAGTAAATAACTATATATTGCTTTTATTTTTCTTGGAATAGTCTCAAACTAATTAATACTGTTTAAAAGTATTATTAATTTTTTAAATTATTACAGGATTTCATTTCACATGTTGAGTGATCTAAAAGCTTACAATCACCTAATTATTTCCTTGGTCTTTATGGTATACTGTCCAATTCAATCTACCTGAAGATTCATGGAGCTGATAAGATTAAGTATTAAACCTTAAAAAATAATTGAATCAATGTATTTTTTCATCATTTAAATCAAATCTACATTAGTTGTATAAGTTGTATTCATAAACAGTGGCTTATTACACATTAGCATACATTAAATCTAACCATTTACATTTACCCAATATCAGAATGGTAGAAATGACTAAGCAGTTAGAATTCCATACTTTTTTATTTCTTCTGGTACAAAAATAACTCTGATTCCTATAAGGTAATTATCTATCTGTGCATTCATCTATCTATCATTTGTCTACATATGTATCATCTATCAACCAACATATATATATATATATATATATATATATATATATATATATATATATATATATATATATATATATATATATACCTATCTATCTATTTATACATCAACCTACCTATATATATATCTATTAACATACCTATCTATTTATCTATCTAATATCTAACTATCTAACAGTATAACTATATTCTATCTAATGGAAATATATTTATATTTTGTCACACTTTACATCTTTTGAGTAAATGAATAGAACCCATATTAAGTATTTTCCAGTTAATTCATTTATCATTGCAAACATATAGCTGCAATTATAAAGTTTACAGAGTGTGAATCTTGATGATTTAGCTTGATTACACACATCTAAAATAAACAAAAAATATTTCTGTCTCCAATTTTTTATACATATGTCAGAAGGACACAGAAATACCCAATCAAAGAAAAACAAATAAATAGAAGGAAAAATCAATTTGTAAGTTTTGGACTTTAATTTTCTCCTATCTCTGAAGCACACCATTAAAAATGTTATAATTATGTATTAAAATAGCACAAAACTACATAAACAGGTGAAATAAATGATGTTTTGATTTAGAATATTAGTATTCATTGTGTATTCTATGGTTGTATTGTGAAGTATGGTAGTATAATTTAAAATAAAGCTATTGATACACAGAAGCAGCAGAAGATTATTAGTTACAAAGCCTTCATGTTCTTTCCCTGTCAATCTTCTTCAAAACATAACTCATCTGAACTAAGTCCAGAGAGAATATTTTAGCTTTAGTTATAATAAGTTGTACATTTTATATTTTAATAAATAGTAATTACAGAGTGTTCTTTTCATGAGTATATACACACACATATATCATTAGTATATATACATTTATATATATAATATATGTAATATATATATAATATATATATATATTTCCCTTTGTGTTCTAGTAATATAGTTGTATGGTTTTGTATATTCACATATATAATGTACTGCTATTTTATATGTTATTAAGGGAATTTTTTTCATTTATAAGTAATATTTTAAAACACACATGGTTGATTTGGTTAAACTTAGACCCATGCAAAAACCAATAATATTATTCCCAAAATGAATCAATTAGGTATTTTGCAAAGTCCACAGAATTTTCTTACGTATGTGTAACATGGGGTACAGAGTATAGCATGGAGTCAAAGGGTATAAAAATTAAATGAGCTGTTTGTTGACAATCAATCTGAGTATACATAATACTACATTCTCAAATATAGTGAACGAAAAGAAATCAGGCCAGTAGAAAATGCAAGGGAGTATTAAACATTGTCTACTCAACATAATTAAAAGCTTATATCTATAAGGAAAAGTTCCTAATTTCAACAACATCCAGTTCCTAACAATTGTTACTTTTCTCTCTAGTTTTAAAAAAATAATATATACTCTCTGAATTTATGTTGAAAATATTATCCCCTTTGCCCATTCAGCTTCCCTCCACCTACCCCTATACCTACCCCTTCACCAAGATGCACTAGCTCCCAATCACCCTCTCCATCTCATTGCCTTAGCATTCCCCTATATTGCCACAAAGTGCCCTCACTGGACCAAAGGCTTCCTCTCACATTGATGTCAGACATGCTATACTCTGCTACATATGCAATTGCAGCCATGGGTATCTCAATGCCATGGGCCTCGCAATGCTTGCTCAATGGTTAGTGATCTAGTTCAATGGGAGATGTGGAGAATCTACTTGGTTAATAGTGTTGTTCTTACCCAAGGTCACAACACCCTTCAGCTCATTTATCACCCCCTCTTCCCCAAACCCAGCACCCTCACCAGGGTCTCCATACTAAGTCTGATAATTAGCTGTTTCCCTGTGCAGATGCATGATTCTATCAGAACACCTGAGAAGGCACTCCTATCTGGTTCCTGACAACAAGCACCTCCCAGCATCAGCAATAGAGTTTGAATTCAGTAGCTGCACATGGGGTGGATATTCAGGTGAGACAACCCCTGAAAAATCTCCTCTTCAATCACTGCTTTTCCATTGATCCTGTATCTCCTCCCATGAGTGTATTGTTTTCCCTTCTAAGAAGGACTAAGGTTTCAATATTTTCGACTTCCTTGTTTGTCACCTTCTTAAGGTCTGTGACTTGTTTCTTGGGTATTCAGATCTTTCTGAGGCTAATATCAGATTATCAGTGATTGAATAAAATGTGTGTGCTTTTTAGACTGGGATACCTCACTCTGCATGATATTCTTTAAATCCATCCATTTGCCTTGGAATTTCATAAAGTTATTGTTTCTAATAGCTGAATAGTACTCCATTGTGTAAAAGTGCCACACTGTCTGTATCCATTCCTCTGCTGAAGGATATCTGGGTTCTTTCCATCTTCTGGCTATTATAAATAAGTCTATTATAAACATAGTGGAGCATGTGTCTTTATTAAATGTTGGAGCATCTTTGGGCTATATGCCCAAGAGGGTAATAGCTGGGTCTTCAGGTAGTACTCTTTCCAATTTTCTGAAGAACCACCACATTGATTTTCAGAGTGGTTGTATGTGGGGAGCCGAATGCGGACACCATTACAAGATGGCGCTGGCTCCCTCACGGTTTGAGGTAAACAACTTCATATATAGTAATGCTCTTTTCAGCTAAGGCGCTGCACCCTGCTCATGCGCAGTACATAACCTATCTCCAGCCAATCCCAAGGCCTCTGGTGTCAGCAGACTGGTGACAACCAATCAGGTCAGGTTCTTTAAGATGGAGTCTGATCATGAGATCTTGTCTCCTAGCTTTGTTGGAGTAGCTGAAGCCATGGTGCAGGAAGTTTGTGGCTGATGGTGAGTTTGAGTTTTAGAAAGTTCATGACAGGCCAGTCTTTACCTCTGGACCTGAAAATCAGGATGCTGTTCTCAGTAACTGCATGAGGGCCATCATATTTCTGCTATGTTCTCACTCTTCCCCCACTATGTGATCATGGAATAAACTCCTGAAACTGTGATCAAACCCTAAATTAAATGTCATATGTTATAAGATTTGCCTTTGTCATGGTGTCCTGTCTCAGTAATAGATCACTGGCTAAGACAATATTATTTGAAGTTGAATACCAAAAATATTTCCTAAGATAAATTGTCATTCATTTATCCCCTAAGGGAGAAGCCAGTTTTATCATTAGAAAAGTAATAATGATATTAAAAGAAATAATAAAATGAATAAAATATCTAAAAATTGCTCCATTTCTATGTTTGAGTTTGTAATTTATCTGTAGCTTTTACTTGTCTGTTTAATAAGAAAATACCACAGACTATGCAGAATAAACAATTAAATGGCTTACAAAACGATTAGGGATTGGGAAGGAAAAGACTTTCAGTTAAGGTCATTTCCTGTCAAAGACTTTATGAGTGCCCTGTCAAAACATTTCCCATGCCTGTTGTCATGGAAAAATGTGTATTGAGTTCAGTTTCTCAATCAATTAAATAATTTAGTGGCAGATAAATATAAGACACAAAAGATAAGCACAGGGAAAATATTATTATAAGCAAAGAAACCAACACAGAACAAGAAACACGGGGTGGAAAATTTTTCTGCAATGCAATGAATGTGCTCTGGAAGATGAAATCTATTTCTTCCCTGAAAGACTGGTAGAAATTCGGGTGATTTTGTGGAATGGACTAAGTACCTTTCACCTAATTTGTGTTGAAGAGAATAAAGAAAGGGGCATGTTAGATTTATAGGTTTTGGTCACGATGAATTTATTATGGTAGTGTGGATTCTCTACTCCCCAAATAGATTGAAGAAATTATGAAAAGAAAAGAGAGGCTGACAGGATCACACCATGTAAACATGTTGAGGATTAGCCTTAAATCAAAGCAATCAGATCTACATCTCAGCAAGTAAAAAGAGTATTGCTGGAGGGACAGCCATGCAGGCTTTTGTCTCATGTCAGAAGAGTGAGGAAAAAGCCCCACTTTAGCATTTTTCCTGTTTCAATCTCTTGTACTTCTTGCCTGCCTACAAAACAACTGCCCTCTGCTAATTCCATTATGCTAATGTGCATAGGAAAGATCTTCTCTTCCTAATGCTTCTTCAATGAGCTCTACCCTATAACCGATCATTTTTTCTCTCTTCAGATAGAATCATGTCAGCTATACATCTTCAAATACAGCACTTGTGGGCACATAGTTAAATTCACAGTACAAATAATACAAAATTGTAAGTTATACATTTCCTTTTTGTTTTGTAGAGGTTAAAATTTATTTTACTTTTTCTTAAAAATAAATCATAGCTTACACTACTTATCTTGTTCAATTATAAATGAAGCAATTAGTATAGTTTGCACATAGTTTCCTTACCCATATGTTATTATTTAGATACATTTATCTTCTTCAATGAGCCAGTAGATTATGGAAGGTATTTAGACACTGCTAGACCTATGGGGAATAGATCTGCATACTCTCACTCACACACATACACACAAACACACATGAATATATATCTGATCTAAAGTTAATGAAATGAGTTCAACAATATGTGTGTAAGATATTTACATTATTCAATCTTAATAAATTATTAATTGCCAGGGCTGAGCCTCTGTGGGGGGTCTTCTTTAATTTCACTTTTTTTTGAGACAGCAGAGGGAGAAAAACATTGAAGGAGGGTAAGAGTTGGTCTTATGAGATATGAGAGTAAGAGTTTGTCCTCTGAGATATTTAGGAACCCCACCTCTGATAGAGGCCTAATATCCAAGGTATACAAAGAACTCAAGAAGTTAGACACCAGAGAATCAAACAAACCTATGAAGAAATGGGGTACAGAGCTAAACAAAAAGTTCTCAATTGAAGAATAGTGAATGGCTGAGAAGCATCTAAAGAAGTGCTTAACAAACATCCTTAGCCATGCAATGAGAAAAATGTATTTGTGTACTTTTATGCAAAAATGTTTAAAATTTGTACATTTATCTTTGTTGTTTTAAAATAAAGTTCTTCAGTTAAAAAAAAGAAAGAAAACATATTGAGTAAGGTTATATAACCCAGACTAAGATAAATAAATAAATAAATATCAATTGATATTTTATGAATATAAATATAATTGCATCATTGCATAATTTTAAAAACCATATCAAAATATAACTAGCACTGACATCAGTACTAGTTACCAAAGACTATACAAAGAAAAAACCATATCATAAAACATGGAAATTCATGTGACAGGTTCAGTAGGACGTGAAATAAAAATTATAATCTAAAAGTTTGTACGTAAATTCATCTTGCATATCATTGTATATCACATAAAATTATATCAAAACCTGAATTTTCTGTGTGTTTTAGTAAATTATATTGTAAATCTAAATGTACAATCTGTTACCAAATTTTTTTAGCTCCAAATGTGACTAAACACAGGGGTTTCCACTCCATTTCATTTTATGTTCTAATCCCACAATCAGTTCAACATGTTTTTTGGGGAATTAGTAAACTTTGAAATATTGAAAAGTAGAACCAAATAACAACGTTATAATTTTGAGAGAAAACTTTTGCATTATGATATACTATAAAAATATAAACTATTCACCACTTACAACAAATGCATTAAACAGTAACATAATTAAATTACATTTATACATACATTTGTCTGTGGATATTTAAGGGCACATTTCAGACCTTTATTGTCTTAACTTGGAAATATTTTGATTCTCGTGATTATTTAGAGAACATTGAAATTTAGTTACAGAATTGGTATGAAATAATTAAATGTAAGTGAAAATAAAAATAATAATTAAGTAGAATAGACATGAAGTAATGATGTATTAGGAGTCATGATTATGCCTCTTTGTTATGTTATTGTCACTCCTCTTGAATAGCTTGAGAAATTTTATAATTGGGCAGGATTTTATAAAAACTTGGCTGTATTTACATGTTTTAATTTAAATAGTACCAAATGGTTTATTTTTTATCCTTGCTCTTTTCTCCAGTACAGAAGCTAAGTAGCTGTAACACAGAGCATATGTGGCTGCCACAACATAAATATTTACTACCTGACATATTCAACAGCAAAATGGTAGAACCCTTTCTAGAATCTGTGAAAAATAACATCTTTTGAAGTTTAATTTTGTTAAGAATTTCCTGACAAATGTCTCATAAAACAAGATACTTTACTTGAAAAATGTATGATACAAAACAGACTCTAATCACATAAAAAAAAGAAAAACTAACCAAATTTAAAAAAAAAAACAAAAACAGGAAACAGAACTAAATAAAGAATTCTGAACTGAGAAATCCTGAATGACTGAGAATCACCTAAAGAAATGTTCAACATCCTCAGTTTTCAGAAAAATGAAAGGGAAACAACCCTGAGATTCTTCCTCTCACACACACAAAAAGAATAGCCAAAATAAAAAACTCAGTGACAGCAGATGCTGGCATGGTTGTAGAGAAAGAGGAACACTCTTCCATTTTTGGTGGCATTGCAAGCTGGTACAATCTCTCTGCAAATCAGTCGGGCTATTCCCCAGAAAATTGGACATAGTGCAACTGAGGACCTAGCTGTACTATGCACATACTCAAAAAGATGCTCTACCATACCACAAGAACATGATCTCCGGTATGGTCATAGCGTCGTTATTCTTACTAGTATGAAACTAGAAACAACCTCAATATATTTCAATCAAAGAATGAAAACAAGAAAAAAATATGGTTCATTTACACCATAAATACTATTATTTATTCATTAAAAATGAGAATATTGGGAAATTTGCCCGAAAATGACTAGAACAAGAAAATATTATGTTGAGTATAACAATAACTCAGACCCAAAAGGCCAAAATTATATTATAACATAAATTATGCTAGAAAAAATACATAAAATACCCATGATACAAACCCTAATTCTAATTTTAACTCTAAGTGAAACCCTTATCCTAAACCTTCAGGAAGAATGACAAAGATCAAAAATTCAGGTGACAGCATATGCTGGCTTTGGGATGTGGAGAAAGAGGGATACTCCTCCATTATTGGTGGGATTGCAAGCTGGTATAACCAATCTGAAAATCAGTCTAGCTGTTCCTCAAAACATTGGACATAGTAGTATTTGATGACCCAGCTATACCACTGCTGGGTTTATATCCAAATAATGCTCCAACATAAAGCAAGGATACATGCTCCACTATGTCCATAACGATGTCATGTATAATAGCTGGAAAGAACCCAGTAGGTACATTTACAAAATGGAGTACTACTAATCCATTAAAAACAATGACTTAATGAAATTCTTAGGCAAATGAATGGAACTAGAAAATATCCTGAGTGAGGTGACCCAGTCACAAAAGAACACATATGGCATGCACTCACTGATAAGTGGATATTAGGCAAAAAGCTTGAAATACCCATGATACAACTCACAGACTATATGTAGATTAAGACTAAAAACTGAAGACTAAGGGAGAACAAAGTATGGATGTTTTGGTCCTTCTTAGAAGGAGGACCAGAATACTCACAGGCCCTGGGGGTTGGGGGCTGAGGAAAATAGGAGGAGGGGGAAGGGAACAGGGTAAAAATCAGGTGTGAAAGAAGACAGGGGTGACATATGGAGAGTCAGGAAACTGAACAGAGGTGGGTAACAATGGGGGAAGGGGAACTGGAGGTAGGCAGCAAATGTCCCAAAGGCCAGGAAAGCAAAGGTCTCTCAGGACCAACATTGATGAAATTATTGGAAATGCACAACAATGGGGAGGAAGAACCTGTAGAGACCATATTTAGAGTTTAGGCTATGCTGCCATGTCAGGGAAGGGGCCACCTACTCATCTACAAATTTCTAATTAAAAATTCTTCCTGTCTAAAGAAAATACAGGGACAAAATATGAAACAGAGACTGAAGGAAAGACCACCCAGAGATTACCCACCTGGGGATCCATGCAATATCCAGACACCACATCCAGACAGTATTGTAGATGAGAAGAAGTGCTTGCTGACAGGATTATGATATAACTATCTCCTGTGAGGCTCTAAGAGAGCCTGATCAATACAGATGAGGATTTTCACAGTCAACCATTGGCCTGAGTATTGTGACCCCATTGCAGGGGTAAGGGAAAGACTGAAAGAGCTGAATGGGTTTACATCTCCATAGAAAGAATATCAACCAACCAGACCTCCAGAGTTTCCAGAGACAAACCCACCAAACAAAGAGTGGGAACAATCATGGAGGTACCCACGGCTGCAGCTGCATATGTAGCAGAGGATGGACTTATCTAGCATCAATGTGGGAAGAGGTCCTAAATCCTGTGAAGACTTCATGCCCCAGTGTAGGGGAATGCCAAGACACTGAAATGAGTGTGGGTGGGGCATCACCCTCATAGAAGCAAGGGGAAGAGGATGAGATAGGCAATTGAAGAGGGGAAACAGATACCACATACCAAAGTTAAATCAAGAGCAAGAAAACTATCAAATCAGGGCCATATACCATAATGAAATTGAAGAAGTAATTAAAAGCCTCCCAACAAAACAAAATGCTCAGGACTGGATGCCTTTAATTCATTAATATAGTCATATTTTATGTCATACACACAAATATACATATAAAGTACATAATTGGAGATCTAATTCAAATAGATATTTATTTTGATTCAGTATTTTGAAATTACTTGTCTATTGTAATTAATCATAATGTCCTTTGTAAGTTACCAAACGGCACACTTGAGCCAACTATCTGCTTTTTTTACAGCCAAATTGAATGCCAAACTTTTCATCAAATGCAGCAATATTTTAAATGTATATTTTTCTTACAACTTTAGTTTAAAGAAAGAGGGATACATATACAAATTATAAAGGCATTTTGGCAAAACACTATATAAATATTTTTGTCAATGCTTAATTTTTTAGAGGTTTGATAGCATGCATTGAAATCCAACTAGTTACCATAAGCATAAAGTACATGTAGGACAGAACGTAACATGGAAACAGATTACTTGCTGAGTATAGATTAAGCATAATGATCTGTGAATACCAAAAATTGCCACAAGTCTATAATCTTAGTTTGTGTTAAGGTCCAAGTGTATTACACTCAGAGAGGGTACTATATATTTATTTTTTTCCTAAGAAGAACTGAGGCTTTTGTTTTCTGGCCTTTGTTTTTCTTGAGCTTGTTTATATCCTGTGAGTTGTTTTGGGGTATTCAAAGCTTTCTGGGGTTAGTATCAAATTATGAGTGACTGCATATTATGTCTGTTATTTTGTGACTGGGTTACCTCACTCAGCATGATATTCTCTAGATGCAACAATTTTCTAAGGAATTTCATTAAGTCATTGTTTCTGATAGCTGAGTAGTACTCCATTGTTTAAATTTATGACAATTTCTGTATCTATTCTTCTACTGAAAGACATCTGGATTCTTTCCAGCTTCTGGCTGTTATAAATTGCGCTGCTATGAACATAGTGGCGCATGTGTCTTTATTGTATGCTGGAGCATCTTTGGGGAATATGCCCAGAAGTGGAATAACTGGGTCTTCAGGTAGGACTATGTCCAATTTTCTGAGGAACCACCAGACAGATTTCCAAAATGGTTGTACCAGTTTACAACCTCACCAACTGTGGAGAAGTGTTCCTCTTTCTCTGCATCTTAGCCAGCATCTGCTGTCATCTGAATATTTTATCTTAGCCATTCTGACTGGTGTGAGGTAGAATCTCAGGGTTGTTTTGATTTGCATTTCTGTGATGCCTAAGGATTTTGAGCACTTCCTTAGATAAGTCTCCACCATTCGATATTTCTAAATTAAGAACTTTTTGTTATCTCTGTACCCCACTTTTTAAAAGGGTTGTTTGATACTCTGGTTTCTAACATCTTGATTTCTTTGTATACCTTTGATATTAGGCCTCTATCAGATGTGGGGTTAATAAAGATCTTTTCCTAATCTGTTGGATGCTTAATTGTTTTATTGACAGTATCCTTAGCCTTACAGAAACTTTGCAATCTCATTATGTCTCCTTTATTGATATTTGACCTTGGAGAACTAGCCATTGGTGTTCTATTCAGGAAATTATCTCCTGTGCCTATGTGTTCTAAGGTTTTTCCTACTTTCTCTTCTAATAGTTTCAGTGTACCTGGTTTAATGTGGAGATCTTTCATCTACTTGAACTTCAGCTTTGTACAAGAAGATAAGAAAGAATCTATTTTCATTCTTCTGCAAGCTGAGTGCCAGTTGGAACAACAACATTTGTTTAAGAGGCTGTCTTTTTTCCACTGAATATTTACAGCTCCTTTGTCAAAAATCAGGTGACCATATACATGAGGGTTCATTTTTGGATCCTCTATTCTATTTCATTGATCCACATGTCTATCTCTGTACCAGTACCATGCAATTTTTAACACAATTGCCTTGTAATATAGCTTGAGGTCAGGGACAGTGATTTATGCAGATGTTTTCCTGTTGTTGAGGATGGATTTCGCTATTCTAGTTCTTTTGTTATTACACATGCAATTGCACATTGCTCTTTCCAACTGTATGAAGAATTGGATTGGAATTTTGAATGAGATTGCATTGAATCTGTAGATTGCTTTTGGTAAGATGGCCATTTTTAAAATGTTGTTTCTTCCCATCCATGAGCATGGGAGATCTTCCCATTTTCTGAGATCTTCCTTGATTTCTTTTTTTAGAGATTTGAAGTTCTTGTCATACAGGTCCTTCACTTGCTTAGTTTGAGTCACACCAAGTTATCTCATATTTTTGTGACTATTATGAATGTTATCTTTTCTATAATTTCTTTTTCTGCATGTTTGTCCTTTGAGACGAGAAAGGCTACTAATTTTTTGAGTTAATTTTATATCCAGTCACTTTGCTGAACTTTTTCATCATCTATAGAAGTTATTCTAACTTTGATATTAATTATCATATAAGCACCTGCATAGATGATTATTCAATCATGGAATATTAGTATTAATTGTGCCATCATTAGTTTCAATTAAAGAATATCCTTAAAATGCATTAATTTTAATTATATTTCAGATAAAAAATAGATTGTTATAATATTCCCCTATGACTGACTCTACACATAACCACCATCCGAAAATGTATATGCACCTGTAACTTTTGAAACTTTAATAACACAGAACAGCTCTAATAATCATAATCCATCCATCTTCCCACTGAGTTGAGCTGATTTAATTAGGTTAGTAATCTAACCCAGTTGCAGTCCGTTTATAATGTCAATGAACACCTATTTGGTTTTAGAAATATGATTTATATTTTGATCAATTTCCTCGCTTATTACGATAATGCCATCGTAAAATGCCAGCATGAAATATCATTCAACCACTACATGCAGATAAAGAAGCAGATGTAATATTCCAATAAAGTAATGGACATTATGAATAGAGAGAAAAGTACCTGTAAGCCAGCATCGGAACTCTCCTGGGGAGAGAAATTGAAATGTGAGCATGAGGTATATCTCATACTGTTGATGAGTAATATACATCATTACTTCTTCTCTTCAGATATCCAAGCATTTGTACACTTCTAAAAATAGTGCCTAAGAACATTTTAATTTAAGTTGTTATTAACATTGAACACAAAGATAGGAAGATACAGAAGTGACATCTAAGTAATTTTTTTTGCCTTAAGATACATTTATATAGTAACTTCTAAGTGTTCTGCATACAGTTCCTTTCCGTTTCTCTTTTTGAATGGGATTAAAGAACAATATATTTAAAACTTGCAATATGTCATTTATTGTTCAAGCATAGTTATTTTGTTCAGATATGGAAAGAAACTGAACCTCTCTCACTTGAAAGGGTGATGTTGGGGAAAGATTCCATAGCTTCTGTGATTTCATTAGCATCTTCATTTATCCACAGAATGTGGAGCATGCGATTTCAGAGGTTTTTGTAAAGTACACATTTTTTCTGGTGGGGTCTCTAAAGTCAATTCAAGCAAGGCATTAACATTTACTTTTCACTGGGGGCTTTTTTACAGGATTACTAGTTCCATGCTATCTGTTTTTAATGTTGTAAAGTGAGGTTTCCTCTGCAGTATAGTTAAGTTTACCGAGAAGGGTAATCACATAGATAAAAAGCACACTAATTTTTAATTTAGCTAATGAATAGAAATGTGAGTCAGAAGTATGATTTTTTTTTTGTATGAAGTCAGTGAAATAGAACTAATGTCACCTCAGGCTTATTTATAGTATATGCAGACTTTTGTGAAGTTAAAAATGCTATCCACAATTTACAGTAGACAACAGTGACCCATGAGCTATTCTTTTGGAATTTGTGAGAAATCGAGGTTGTTGCAAATTTCCAGAAATATGAAAGTTTAACCACATATGACTTCATTGAATTTGATATGAAAATTACAGACAACAAACTTAAATTTAGCATGAATAATCTAACAAAGTCAGTTACTATCAACTTAGTTGTGCAGTTTAAAAATTACAATATTCAAACAAAGTCAATTTTGGATGACCTATCATAAGTATTTTTTTAAATAAAAGTATATAGAAAAGCAATCTAGACAGTAGGTTACATGAATAATATATTATTATAGAATTAGAAATCAGTAGACTCTATCATTTTACATATTACTAGACAAGAAGAATTAAAAAATATCATTATTTTTATTATTTGGTAATTTGTAAAGATATGTAATGTTTTAAATATTTCACTCCTCATTATCTCTCCTGATACCTGTATTTACTTCCAATTATGCATGTGCTTTTCTGCTTTAAACATACTGTATTTTTACAGGTGTTAGTATGTATAATGCTTTAAGGTCATCTATTTTATCATGGGTATATCCCTGATGGGTAAGGCCCCATGGGTACATTTTTGAAGAGAATTGCATATTACATTGATACTATGGAAACTTCAAGGATTCTAAGACCAAGCTGTAAGTTAAAGCTTTTTATAGTACACAACTTCATCTTTTTCTTCCATTTTACATCCTATACCTTAATTTTCTTTAATGAATCTGCTTCAACTTCTCAATACTAAATAATTTTCATGAACTATATTTTTCAAATGTAGATTTCAAAATAGTTTATTATTTGTGTTTATATTTATTTAGGCAATATATTTAATTAACGTATTAAAGAGTAAATGTTATTGCAGACTCATTCCATTTAGAAATTTGGAAATGTCACTATACCACCTATAGTTTGTTTAAACCATGAGGAAAAAAAATCAATATCTTATGAAGCATTTATACTAAAAACCTATCAAATCATGACATATCATATCCTATCATACCTTACTAACAATGTAAAAGATAATGTTATCTTTATAAACCAAGTATGAAGTCAAGTACAGCTTTGTATAAGCCAGAAATGTTATCCAGTCTATCAAGACATTAATGACTTAGGGAATAATTCTATTTTTGTCTATAAATTCAAAACATTCATTTAATTAATGTAAATCCTTACAGAAGTATGCTCACTTGCCTAGGAATATAAACTCCACCAGAAACATTCTTTATTGTTTATCAATGAAGGGTCTACTTAAAATATTATGTCTATAAAGGGTCTCTTTAAGGTATTAATAGTACTCATGGCCAACGGGAGCACAGCATCTAAGGAAATTGTGACCTGCTTAGTTTCTCACCTCCATTTTTCATCAACTGATTGATCATTTTTGCTCTGATAGACACTCAGTTTATGATGTTTAATGTCAGAAGAAAAGGCCACATGGTTATGTATGAAAATACAGAATTTGTTTTCTATTTATGAGATAATTGTTTTATTTTTTAGGGATGAAAATCTGAGTAGTAGAAGAAACAGGGCACACTTGAAGGTTTTATAATACAGCTATTGAGAATATAGCAATTCCTTTGCAATAGTCCTCCAGAAGATGCCTGAATGAATTTTAAGTGGTACACTAGTGAAACCTTAAATATAAAAGTCTTTGCTTTACTAGAAACTCTGGTAAAGTTATACATTATCAGAAAGACAAATTCAATGGGAGTTCCATAAGGGATGTGGATCATTGCCTACTTCATGAAGACTATGGAAGAACTCTACAGAAGTCTATATTCATTATGCCAAGGATTCTAATATCTGTAGTTTGCAGAAGAGAAAGAAAGGTCGAGTAAGTTTAGTGTTGATCAAGGGAAACCAAGGGCTTTTAAACAATGTCACGGCTGAGGATCCTAGTGGGTTTCTCTGGAATAGTGGATACACCCATGTACACACATTACACATGCACACTTTCTTGCTCATAATGAGAGGTACACACACAGGCACTCAAACACACACACACACACACACACACACACACACACACACACACACACACACACAAACACACACACACACACACATCCCTAGATTCTGAGTTATAAAAGTAAAAGTTCAAAGTTTATCTACTAGCAACTTTTGTAAACCTTCTACTAAAGCATTTTCACATAAAAATTATATGAATATATTTTTGTCAGTACTTGATTTTTTAAAGGGTTGAACGTATGCATTGAAATATTACTCTTTATAATGATCATCAAGTGTATGTAAAACAAAATGTAACATGAAAATAGTCAAAGTTTTCTTCATGTTTAAAGATTAAACACAATCATTTTTAACTACCAAATATTGCCACAATGCTAACTTCCTAGTTTTTGAGTTATTAATGATTTAAGGTCTCCGTGTACCCCACTCTGAGAGGGTGCTATACACATATTGTATTTTTTTTTTTAAGAGACAGAGATTAAAGTTATGGTGAGGGGCAAAAGTTTATATTTGAATGCTAAATTTACTAGGTAATGTGTGTTAAGGGACTGATCTAAAATGAAGGATTTGGGGGAGATGATTGAATGTTCAGATGCTGTTATTTACCCAGCACAACCAGTTATGAGACTAGAACCGACTCAACTTGCTCCCAGATTGTCTATTAACAGGAAACTAAAACCTCTGAGCATATTTACTAGTCATTCTCACACCAGAAAGTTGGGTGAAAAGAAGATTATATTAGTCTTTACAAATGAACAAACTGTACTTTGTGAATTTTGTAGTATATGGTACAAGGATCATACCTTATCCAAGCATTCACATCTCCTAAACTTGTGAATCTAAAACATCATTATTACTAAAAAAAATTGTTAGTTCAGCTGGTGTCTATCAGTGACAGTCTGCTGTATAAACCTGTATGACTCTGTTCTTTCACCTAAGAACAGAACATATACAAGGAAAGTTTCACTAAATATGAGCAAAATAAAGTCTTTGTGTATCCAAAACAACATTTGAAAGTAAGCAAATTTACACTGCTATAATGCAAAATGGTTGGTTTGAAATAAAAGACATATTTTGGGATATTCATATTTGCAAGATCATGTGGAATATATTTATGACATTCAAAGTTTTCACCTACAGAAATGAGATGGATACGTTTTTCAAATGCTCTGCAAGCTAAGTTGCCCAGTTTGAATAAGAAGCACACATGTATAAGCTGGGGAGAGGAGCAGGTTTCTGACACTGTCAGTTGGGAGAATAGAAAAGAAATCTTGATCTGTGGGTATTGCCGGCAGTCTGGCTAACATATGTAGCCCTACAATGAGTAAGAGAAGCTCTTTTAAAATATAAAATAGACTGCAGTAGATAAAACACATGATTGGTACCACTCATCTACACACCCCCACCCACACACACATTGCATCTGTAAAGGAGTTTGTGGAACCTTGACCTTGAGTCACTAACGTTCCAGGTGATTTGACAGACTCTTTTGTCTACCTCAAGCAGAACACACATTAGGTGCACATACAGGCAAACAATACATCTTTACACATGAAGAAAAATTTAAAAACTGCTTTTTAAATTTGATGATAAATATTCACTTTGCATTGCATGATGCATTTGCCTATTTAAAGAACAACTAATCTGTCTTCATTGTTACAAAATTTTATGAGTAATCACTTAAAGGGAAACTAAATTCACTAGACATGTCATTATTGGATTGAACCATTTTTTTAAGCAGTGAGTCAATTGTCTTACCTTAAAATGGTAATTGACAAGTTTACTTTCATACTTACTAGAAGTCAACATAGTTCTACCCCACCCCCTTTCTCATTCTCCAATTTAACAACTTCAGGCTAGGTACTTCAGTACTCTGTCAAGAAGTCTGAAATATAATGCATAGTAATTTAAGATGTTTTCACTATAGAGTTCATGGTAACTATGAATTACTGTAGCTGAGGATAAACTAGAAATCTAGACCTTCTTGCCTCTGTGTCCTGACTGCTTACATTATAAGCCTGTGATAACATGTTTGTTTGCTTTTTCCCATTCTTACATTTTTTGTTATTTGTTTTGCTATATTTAAACTAGCTTTGTATTGATCTTCCTATTCTTTTTTTTTAGTTTAAATTCTGCCTTTTTCCCTCTCTTACTTTATTTTTAAAAAAGAGGGGTACATATACAGATTTTAAAGGCCTTTTTGCATAAGACTATATGAATATTTTTTGTCAGTACTTCATTTTTTAGAGGTTTGATGGTATGCATTGAAATCCCACTAATTACCATAAGCATGAAGTACATGTAGAGCAGAACAAAACATGGAAACAGATTTCATGGTGAGTATAGTTTAAGCATAATGATCTTTGAATAACAAAAATTGCCACAAGGCTATATTCTTAGTTCTTGGATTATTAATTATTTAAGGTCCAGATGTACCACACTCTGAGAGGGTGCTATACACTTATATTTTTTTTTCCTAAGGACTGAGGCTTTCATTTTTTGGCCTTTGTTTTTCTTGAGCTTTATATGGCCTGTGAGTTGTTTCTGGGGTGTTCAGAGCTTTCTGGAGTTAGTATCCAATTATCAGTGACTGCATATTATGTCTGTTCTTTTATGATCTTCCTATTTTAAAAATAATTTTAGGTGGTATGATGATTACATCGTATACTCTTTCAAATATATATATATATATATATATATATATATATATATATATATATAATACAGTATCATGGAATAAAAGTATTACTATATAAAAATATATATAAATATTCATATCTTTTTAAAAATTATTCCTACTATAGCTACTGAAACCATTGGCAATTCCATTTTCCTATACAAGGCTAACAACTAAACACACATTCATAAATGTCCTCCTTTTTGTTGTTGTGGTTTAGTAACATTTATTCTATTTTCCCTTTTATTTATTTATTATATTATTTTTATATTCAAGATTTTATTCCCTCCAGGTTCACCCTTCTACTGTTCCATATGCCATACCTCCTCCACACACCAACCCTGTCTCCAAGAGGATGGCTCCACCCTATCCACCCATCCAAACCCACCAGACTTCTAAATTCTCTGGGCCCTGCAGTCTCTTGAGGGTTCAGTCTTCTTTGATTGAACTCAGACCTGAGAGTCCTCTGCTTTGTATTTTAGGGGACTCATATTACCTGCTATATGCTACATGGTTGGGGATCCAGTGTCTGAGAGAACTTGGGGTCCAGGATTGAGTAATTACTCAAGTCCAGTAATTGAGGCTGCTGGTGCTCTTACACCGTCACCCTACTCTTCAGCTTCCTCCAACTTTTCCCTCCACAGGGGTCAGCAGCTTCTGGCCATTGTTTGGGTGCAAATATTTTCAGTGGACTCAGATGACTGCTGGGTCTTTCAGAGAGCAATCATTCTATCAGATAAGCTTCAGGATACTATAATCCTGTTCCACATGATAACCAAAAAATACTCTGGCACAACACTGGAGCTTTGTATTGTTTCTAAAGTGGAGTTTGAGCCAACCTAAAGGTTTTTAAATTGTGTTCATTTTTATAGAAACACAACAAACCCAACATTCTGCATTTTCCACGTTAATTTTTGGTCTGGAGTAAGATTTGTCTCACATCACCCTATGAGTCATCCTTATCTAGGCAATGTATGCTGCACTTTTAAATAATTGACAAATACTTATTTTATATCCATAGGCTTAATAGAGTAGGGGCTCTCCAACACTACAATGATATTTTTTCATTTTTGTTTCATTATTTGAAAATAATTAAGTTGCAGTATTTCAGGAATTAGAAAATAACCATTCATGTGTGTTTGCATGTACGTGTCTGTGTGTATGTGTGTGTGTTTGTGTGTGTGTCTGTGTGTGTGTGTGTTTGTGTGTGTGTTTGTGTGTTTGTGACAACACCTTATATCACATGGGCTGATCTTGAAGTGTTAAATTTATGTTCCTAGCTTCTTCACTGCTGACCCAGCTGACACATGTCAGCATAGCTCAGTGGACAGATGGACAGACCATTTGTGATCTGCTGCAAGATGAATATATTTTCCTGATGACTGACATGTCACCTTTGCTTGCCAGATTTTCATTCTAGGCTCTGAAGTGAAGCAGCTCTGCTTAATGCTGAGCCACAGTTTGATAAAATATTCTCACTGTTCCTGCCAGGTGAACTGTAAGCAAGATATAACTTATTCCAATAAAATTATGTTTCCATTATCTTAGTGCCTTCTTCTCTATTTTTATGTTCTAAATTAAATTTTAGCTATTCCCCTGGGATTGCAGTTGAATCTCACTGTGACTATCTTGCCTTTTCCCAAAGAATACTGCACTTGACATATTCTTATAACCTTATTTGTCACTCACAAATATTTTATTTCAAGTGTTTTTATACCATTGCTCTTCTCTAAATTGAGTTTTTTTCTTTTACTCAATTATGATTTTTATTAAAGTAAGTAAAGTAGAAAATATAGTATTACAAAAAAATTCTACTATGTATGACTTATCTTTTTATGTTCTTAACACTTTCTAAAATCAAAGATTCAAATTTTGTCAATGTGAACTTTACAATGTGAAATGTTACATTTTGTTATTTGTTTAAGATATTTCATTTGTTCAAACCAAATTTATGTTTCTTCTGATAGATTTGATGTTTGTACATCTTGTTACTTAGCTTTTGTAACCACATCCTGTAATATTGATTCGAAGGAGAATTTGGTGATGGGAGAATCTACTCTTCTGAATACAGCAAAGTTCCTTATGCTGCTGGGTCTCTTGAATACTTAACCTTCAGTTACACAAAGAAATCAGTGCCTGGAGTTGCCAAGTGACTCAGAAAAATCTTCCCAGCTCTCCTTACTTGCCTTCATCCTATGTGCAATGTCCTTCTGTAAGAAAGATGACACCAGCACTTTAGTAACATGAGAGAAATTCTGTTATGTTAAGAAATTCTGTTAAGAATATGGATGGCTGGAGCCTGTCCATATTCTTTTGTGCTCAAGGACCACCTTCCTGGAAATGGGTGTGGCAAACACAGAATGCATCCTTTCCTATCATTTGTTCCTTAGAGCATGCCAGCTTTGTTAACTTTCTAAAATGCCTTGTTTATTTTGAGGCTGGTTTAAAATGGAGGATGATGCTTGTAACTATTTTCCTTTAGAAAACTCCAAGCCTGTAAAATCGATCAAGCTGTTGAGTCTTCTAGGTAAAGTTTTACATAGTGTCTTATACTGAATGCTTTTTGTTGTCAAGTCTGCTGAACTACTACTTCTGCATAGTCACTTACTGTGCATGAACTGTAAAATAAAATTTACAAAAAAGCTGAACATATTTTTCAAAATTATATTTTGGTTAGAACTTATTTTATTATTTTTCATAATGTGATGTAAATCAACCAACATATGTGTCTGTTATGGACCATAAGACATATAGTTAATGAGCTCTCACAAGAGTCGTTTTACAGCAAAATACAAGTGTTTAATTAAGCCAAATTACTCAGTTTTATCTAGCTATAGTATATCTAGTTAAAGATAAGAAAAATTTGCTGTTTTCATATCCAATATAGCTAACACTGAACATAAATTATGTTTGTAACACTTCAAAAATTAGTAATTCAATTTTTGTCAAAGTAAACTTTGCTTGTCAAATGTTAAATTATTTACGTGTAAAATACCTTATTTGTTCCAACCAAATTTACATATTTTGTGATATATTAAATGATTGATTGTACATTTTGTTTCTTAGCATTTGGAATGATAACTTGTAATATTGATTCTACTTTTCATATAGTTTTATTATAAATTTTTCAATATCAACATCGTAAATAAAGATGTGAAATGAATATGGTAGTAAGATATGTTCATTTTATGTGAGTAGATTTTTGTCATGGCATTTTACATTACACACTATCAGTGTTACAGAATATCTGTGTATATGAATATCTGGAGACAATTGTCAAAGCAAAATAACCTCTTAAGGATATAATCCCTGGGAACTTTAACACAATGATCTCCCTTTTCTCTTTTACTCTATCTTACTGACTCTCAAAACACACACACACACACACACACACACACACACACACACACACAAATGATATCATATATATCATAAACCGATTATTTGCATATATAACTATATGTGAAAATATCTATCCATTTATCTATAATCCTAGTTATTATTTAGCTAATCTTATTTATTTTTGAGTATTTTATCTTTATGAATAAATTCATAGCACCCTTAAATTTTATCTTTATTTAATGTTATTTCTAGTCTTCCACCAAGTTCAGTTTAAGCATGTATTAATGAAAAATTATAACATATCTCTTCTTGTTGGCAAGATGCTTTACAATTAAATTTTGATTTATTTACAATTCTCTATTTTGTTTTCTTCATATTGAAAATAGATTTGTTTTATATAAATAAAATTATGGTGTCTACTCCACAACTCTTCAGAGCTCCTTCTCAACTTTAGTTCCTTTCATATACAAATTCTTTATCTCTCTCATTAGCAAGCAAACTGGAATCTAATTCTAATATAATAGAAATAAAAATAATAATGGTGATGATGATAAAACAAACACAAATAGGAATACAAGTAATTAATCAGAATGAAAATTCATAAATCACAAAAACATATAGAGATGCAGAGACACAATTTTCTTACATATAGGCATCCTGTGAAAACACAGACTAGAAGCCATAATATACATGCAAAAGGTTAACAACCATACACCAAATAAATCTTGTGAGAAAAAAGAATTAAAGAACTTCTGAAGATGCTACTGAGCTTGTTTTGTGTATACGATCTACTTCTCAGCAATAGGCTTAGTTTGTATCTCTACCAAGATTCCATTGAAGAAAATTATCTTTTTGTTTGCAAGTGGTTATCAGTTAAAGACAGCTTTTTGGTTAGGAATGTGAGTTATGATAACTTCTCTCAGCACTAAAACACTATGTTGTGCAAACTCATGCCTGCCCAGTGCATACTGCAACAGTGCTTTTATGTTTATATGTGCATTGGTCTTGCTACTTTTAGAATATCTTAATTCCTTGATCTTCTCCATTCTCTCCAACTCTTCAACTTTTTATTCCTACATTTTCTGGTTATTGGTCTCTGTGTTTATTCCTATCTATTGTAGAAGGAAACTTCTTTTATGAGAACTGATCAAGAATTTACATTTGAGTACAGAAGAATGTCTTTAGTAGTCATTTGGTTCATATATTTTTCTAGTAGAATAGTAGTATATAGCTTTACAGAGGTGCTTATTGTATCTTGACTCAGTTTATTGGCCACCTGAGCAGTATTGTGTATGTTTCATTTAATGGAGTGTGGTACCTTAAGACAAATTAAATATTAGCTAATTATTCCATAAAATATGTTGCACTGTTTTACCAGAACATTCTTCTGGGGTGTCCAAATTTTATAGTGAAAGTTTGGTAGATGGGTTGGTACAAAGCGTTATGGTAGTTTGAATAGAATCCTCCAGTACCATAGACACTAGGTAGGTGGTTTGAATGCTAGAGGTAGACACTGGTTCCACCATTTTATCTTAAACAGAATTCTTTAAAAATGACCTACTGCTGTCTCTTGTTTAAGAGAAAAATACCAGGATACATTTTAATGATCATATACTCAACTTAAAAAAAAAAAATCAGAGTTCCCAAAAGTTTAAAGACTGGTGAGAAGGAGATCTGGGCAAACAGGGAGCAGAGAGATCTCTGCAGAGTGTGCACGGAAAGCGCGACCCAACCCTGCCTGATCCAGGGACCAGGAACCCAGCATTGGGACCTCTGTTCCCACCCAGCGACTTTGGGGCGCAGAACAGGGCTCGGCCCATCTGCCACCTGGACCAGCAGTTCCCAAAGGTTCAAAGACAGGTGAGAAGGAGATCTGGGCAGCCAGGGAGCAGAGAAATCTCTGCCAAGTGTGATCGAAAAGAGCGCCCCTGCCCTGCCTAATCCAGGGACCATGAACCCAGCATTGGGACCTTTGTTCACACCCGGCAACTTTGGGACACCAAACAGGGCTCAGCTCATATGACAGAAGGACCAGCAGTTTCCAAAAGTTTAAAGATTGGTGAGTAGGGGATCTGGGCAGCCTGGGAGCAAAGAGATCTCTGCTGAGTGCGTTCGGAAAGCACACCCCTGCCCTGCCTGATCCAGGGACCAAACCCAGCATTGGGACCTCTGTTCCCACCCTGGGGCTTTGGTTGCAGAACAGGGATTAGACCATCCACCACATGGACAAGTGGAGATCCAGGGACACAGACCAGATACAAGGGAAAGGCAAGAACATATCACTGACAACAAGATGGCAAGAGGAAAGCGAAAGAGTATATCCCAAGGAAACCAAGATGACCTGGCAACACCAGTACCAAGCTCTCCCATAACAACAAACATTGGAATGCCAAACACTCCAGAAAAAGAAGACACAGACCTGAAATCATACCTCAAGAAGCTGATAGAGATACTTAAACAAGAACGGGAGGAAAAGCAAAAAGATTCAGAAGCTCTTAATAAGGAAACAAGTAAAACACTCAAAGAACTCAAAGAACTAGAGGAAAACAGAACCAAAGAGATGAAGGAATAAAAAAAGGTATTTAAAACTGAAATTGACACAATAAAGAATACACTTAAAGAGATAACCCTCTAGTAGAACACCTAAAAAAGAAATCAGGACTCACAGAAGCACGCATTTATAATAGACTACAAGTGATGGAAGAGAGAATCTCGGGGGACGAAGACAACATTGTAAACATAGATATAACAGCCAGAGAAGGTGCAAAAACCAAAAAGCTCCTAACCCAAAATGTCCAGGGGATCCAGGACACAATGAGAAGACCAAACCTAAGGATAATAGGAATAGAAGAGGGAGAAGACTATCAACTAAGAGGCACAGTAAATATCTTCAACAAAATTCTAGAACAATACTTCCCTGCCCTTAAGAATGAGATGACCATGAGCATAAAGGAAGCCTTCAAAACTCCAAATAGGTTGGACCAGAAAAAGAAATTCCTTCCCGACACATAAAAGTCAAAACTCCAAGTGCCTAAAGCAAAGAACAAGTACTAAAAGCAGTAAGGGATAAAGGTCAGGTAACTTATAAAGGCAGACCAATCAGAATCACACCGGATTTCTCAACAGACACTATAAAGCTACAAGAGCCTGGACATACATCATGCAGACCCTAAGAGTGCACAAGTGCCAGCATAAGCTGCTATACCCAGAAAAACTATCAATCACAATAGATGGAGAGATGAAGATATTTCAAGACAAATCTAAATATACACAATATCTGACCACAAACCCAGCAGTACAACAAATTATAGGTGAAAACCCAATACAATGAGGGGAACTCCATACTAGTAAAAAAAAGAAAACTCCTAAGCAAGAAAACCAAAAGAAGGAAAAGACACAGACACAACTCAACCTAGAAAGGCAATAATAGCAGGAAACAACAAACACTATTCCTTGATATCTATTAACATAAATGAACTCAACTCCTCAATAAAGAGATATAGGCTATCAGACTGGATACATAAACAAAATCCAGCACTTTGCTGCATACAGGAAACTCATCTCAGAAACAAAGACAGACACTATCTCAGAGTAAAAGGGTGGGAAAAAAACTTCCAAGAAACATCCCAAAGAAGCAAGCTGGAGTGGCTATTCTAATATTGAGTAAAGTAATATTTCAAACAAAAGTTATCAAAAAAGATAAGAAAGGACACTTTTAACACATTACGGTGGAAATCAGTCAAGAGGAACTCTCAATCCAAACATATATGATCCTAATACAAAAGCACCAACAATCATAAAAGAAACCCTACTAAATCTCAAAAAAATACATTTCACCCCACACAATAATAGTGGGAGACTTTAATACCCCACTCTCTCCAATGGACAGATCATGAAAACAGAAACTGAACAAGGACACTGTAAAACTAGCAGAGACTATTAACCAACTGGAATTAATATTTATCTACAGAATATATCATCCTAAAGTAAAAGAATACACCTTTTTCTCAGCACCCCATGGCACCTTCTCGAAAATTGACCACATAATTGGACACAGAACGAGCCTCAATCAATATAAGAAGATTGAAATACTCCCATGCTTTCTCTCGGATCACCATGGTGTTTAACAACAACAAAGACAACAAAAGCCCACATACACATAGAAACTAAACAACGCTCTGTTAAAGGATAGCAGGATTAAAGAAGAAATAAAGAAAGAAATAAGGATTTTCTAGAATTCAATGAAAACAAAAACACAACATACCCAAATTTATGTGATGCAATGAAAGCAGTACTGAGAGGAAAACTCATAGCCCTAAGCGCTTCCAAATAGAAACTGGAGAGAGTATAGGTCAGAAATTTGACAGCACAGGTGAAAGCTCTAGAACAAAAGGAAGGAGGTACACCCAAGAAGAGTAGACAGCAAGAAATAATCAAAATTAGAGCAGAAATAGAACAAATAGAAACAAAAAGATCCATTGAAAAATTTAACAAAACCAAGAGCTGGTTCTTTAAGAAAATCAACAAGATTGATAAACCCCTAGTCAGACTAAATAGAAGGCAAAGAGAGAGTATACAAATAAACAAATTCAGAAAAGAAAGTAGAGACATAACAACTGAAACTGAGGAAATTCAAGAAATCATCAGATCCTACTACAAAAACATATACTCCTCAAAGTTGGAAAATGTGGAGGAAATAGATGAATTCCTAGACTGATACAAGTTCCTAAAGATAAACCAGGACCAGGTAAACTATCTAAATAATCCAATAATACCTAAAGAAATACAAGAAGTCATCAAAAGCCTCCCAACCAAAAAAAGCCCAGGTCCAGACAGGTTCAGTGCAGAATTTTAAAAGACATTTATTGTGGACATAACACCAATACTCTCCAAAATATTCCACAAGACAGAATCAGATGGAATACTACCTAACACATCTTTTGAGGCTACAATAACCCTTGTTCCTAAACCACACAAAGACCCTACAAGGAAAGAGAATTTCAGACAAATTTCACTTATGAACATTGATACAAAATAACTCAACAAAATCCTTGCCAACTGAATCCAGGAACACATCAAAACGATCATTCAACATGACCAAGTAGGCTTCATCCTGGGGATGCAGGGATGGTTTAATATAAGGAAATTCATGAATGTAATCCACCATGTAAACAAAGTCAAAGAACAAAATCACATGGTCATCTCACTAGATGCTGAGAAATCGTTTGACAAAATTCAACACCCCTTCATGTTAAAAATTTTGGAAAGAAGAGGAAACCAAGGTCCATACCTAAACATAATAAAAGCAATATATAGCAAACCCACAGCCAACATCAAACTTAACGGTGGGAAACTTGAAGCAATCCCACTAAAACCAGGGACTCAACAAGGATGCCCATTCTCCCCCTACATATTCAACATAGTACTGGAAGTACTGGCTGGAGCACTTAGAGGGCAAAAAAATATCAAGGGGGTACAAATCAGAAAGGAAGAGGTAAAAACATCACTCTTTGCAGATGACATGATAGTGTACTTAAGTGACCCCACAAATTCCACCAGAGAACTCCTAGAGCTGATAAACAAGTTCAGCAAAGCGGCTGGATAAAAAATTAACTGAAACAAATCAGTAGACGTCCTATATCCAAAGTTCAAATATGTGGAGAAAGAATTTAAGGAAAAGATACCCTTTACAATAGTAACAAAAACTATAAAATACCTTGGTGTACCTCTAAATAAGGACTTGAAGGACCTGTATGACAAGAAGTTCAAACCACTAAAGAAGGAAATAGAGGAAGATCTCAGAAAATAGAAACATCTCCCATGCTCAAGGATTGGAAGGATCAACATTTTAAAAATGGCCATCCTACCAAAAGCAATCCACAAATTTAATGCAATCCCCATAAAACTTCCAACCCAGTGCTTCATTGAGTTGGAAAAATAAATGTGCAATTTCATATGGAATAACAAAAGACGTAGAATAGCGAAATCCATCCTCAAAAACAAGAAAACATCTGCGGGAATCACTATCCCTGACTTCAAACTATATTACAAGGCAATTTTACTGAAAACTGCATGATACTGGTACAGGAATAGGCACACGGATTAATGGAATAGATTAGAAGATCCAGAAATGAGCCTTCAAGTATACGGTCACCTGATTTTTGACAAAGGAGCTGTGAACATTCAATGGAAAAAGGACAGCCTATTCAACAAATGTTGCTGATCCAACTGGCACTCAGCATGCAAAAGAATGAAAATAGACCCTTTCTTATCTCCTTGTACAAAGCTCAAGTGTAAGTGGATCAAAGAACTCTATATTAAACCAGATACACTGAACCTATTAGATGAGAAAGTACAGAAAACATTAGAACACATAGGCACAGGAGAAAATTTTCTGAACAAAACACCAATGGCTCAAGCTCTAAGGTCAAAGATTAAGAAACGGGACTTAATGAGATTGCAAAGTTTCTGTAAAGCTAAGGACATTGTCAAGAAAACAAAACGGCAGCCAACAGAATGGTAAAAGATTTTTACCAACTCCACATCAGATATAGTCCTAATATCCAAGGTATACAAAGAACTCAAAAAGCTAGACAGCAGAGAATCAAACAACCCTATTAAAAATTAGGGTACAGAGCAAAACAACACGTTCTCAATTGAGGAATACCGAATGGCTGAGAAATATATAAGGAAGTGCTCGACATCCTTAGCCATCAGGGAAATACAAATCAAAAAACAACCCCTGAGTTTCCACCTCACACCAGTCAGATTGGCCAAGATCCAAAACTCAGATGACAGAAGATGCTGGCAAGGTTGCAGAGAAAGAGGAACACTTCTCCACTGTTGGTGGGGTTGCAAACTGATACAACCACTCTGAAAATCAGTCTGGCGATACCTCAGAAAATTGGACATAATACTACCAGAAGATCCAGCTATTTCACTTCTGGGCATATACCCCAAGGACACTGCAATATATATCATAGATACATGCACCGCAATGTTCATAGAAGCTCTATTTATAATAGCCCGAAGCTGGAAAGAACCCAGATGTCCTTCAGTAGATGAATGGTTACAAAAATGCTGGTACATTTACACAATGGAGTACTTCTCAGCCATCAGAAACACTGACTTCACCAAATTCTTAAGAAAATGGCTGCATCTAGAGAATACCATCCTGAGTGAGATAACCAAGTCACAAAAAAACAGACATAATATGCAGTCACTGGTAGTGGGATGCTAACCCCAGATGCTGGGACTGCCCCAGAAACAACTCACATACTGTATGAAGTTCAAGAAAACAAGAAAACAAACAAACAAACAAACAAACAAACAAACCAAAAAGCAAAACATCATGTTCAATCCTTATACACCAAGAACACATTGACTACTACCGGGTTACACCCTGTTTTGCATGTACTTTTTGCTCATTGTAAATAGTAAGACCTTATGCAGAGTATCAAACCAAAAAAAAAAAAAAAAAAAAAGCCAAGCACTGACTCAATTGTATTTGTATACATTTATGCAAAAATGTTTAAAATTTTTTTCTTTTATCTTGTTCAAAATAAAGTTAAAAAAAATCAATCAAAATGTTAAACTGTTCTTTGGTAACCAGTCCTCTGAGGTTTTATTTTTTGTTCACAGTGAAGGGAATTAAATAATTATATACCCATGCTTATGTTGCAGAAACATTTTTAAACTTTTTTAGTTGGAGTTTTGTTAACTTCTGAGTAAAATCCTTAAAATAGATTTGTTAATGCCTTCCTGTTCTATATACTATGAATTAAATCATTCCCTCTAATAGGTATAGTCATAAGCTATCGAATCTCATAAAAGCAATAGACCCAGAAAACTGAGAAAACTTAATCAAGTCAAAGGGCACTCCTCTTGTTTAAACAACAGTAAACAATTATGGCAAGATAACTTTGATATCCCTGAGTTTGCGTCATTTTACTTAACTTGGCCAGTGGTCTATAGGAGGTGATTAATATTTCACATATGAAACATAAATAAACAAAACCAAAAATAAAACAAACAAACAAAAAATCAAGCCAAGCAAACAAACAAAAAACAGAGAGCCCTTTTAAGGAAACAGGATCCACAGACAGAAACTCTAGTAGATATATTTAAATTACAGCCTGGACCTTCTATTCTGCATTGATCATTGAGTTCCAAGATTAAAAATAAAAAATTCCACACTCACAGACTTTACAATAAGCATTAAACAGCACATGAACTGGGCAGATATCTAGCATTCATGCTATTATAACCCACTTTCCCGTGGATAACCCTGAGATATGCCTTATGAAGTTTCATTTGGGCTGCTCTTAGTTCCAGTTGGGCAGCCATCAGGCCATGCTCTTAACTCACAGCTCCTGCTTTACTTCTCTTCTACACATTCTTCCTCCTTAGAGTTCTCCTCTCCTAAAGTCAGTGAAACCTAAATTCCACCTCTACTTTTTCTATTCACCCATTGGTTGTTGGTATTTTTAGCAATTAGATATAACTCTAGAGACCAGGGTCACTCTTGTTTTTCCCAAATTAGCATTAGAATACAAGCAGCATTAGGCAAAACCACCACAGCCAACACAGTCAATGAAAACCCCCAATGCATTTGTCAGAGCTGGGGGTGGGGGCTTGAAGACCAGGCTGAACATTGCATCTGCTACATATGTATGAGGAGCTGTGTCCAGTTCCCATGTGCTCTTTAGTTGGTGGTGTAGCCTTTGAGAGCCACCCCAGGGTCCTCATTAACTGATTCTGTTGGTCATCATATGAAGTCACTTTTCCCACTGCCTCAGTCCTTGTGCCTACACTTCCAAAAGACTCTCAAGACCGAATCAAAAAACACATCAAAAAGATCATTCACCATGACCAAGTAGGCTTCATCCCTGGGATGCAGGGATGGTTTAATATAAGGAAATCCATCAATGTAATCCACCATATAAACAAACTCAAAGAACAAAATCACATGGTCATCTCACTAGATGCTGAGAAAGCATTTGACAAAATTCAACACCCCTTCAGTTAAAAGTCCTGGAAAGAACAGGAATCCAAGGCCCATACTTAAACATAATAAAAGCAATATACAGCAAACCAACAGCCAACATCAAACTTAATGGTGGGAAACTTGAAGCAATCCCACTAAAATCAGGGACTCGACAAGGCTGCCCATTCTCCCCCTACCTATTGAACATAGTACTGGAAGTCCTGGCTGGAGCAATTAGACAGCAAAAGGAGATCAAAGAAATACAAATCAGAAAGGAAGAGATGAAAACATCACTCTTTGCCAATGACATGATAGTATACTTAAGTGACCCAAAAAACTCAACCAGAGAACTCCTACAACTGATAAACAGGTTCAGCAAAGTGGCTGGATACAATATCAACTCAAACAAATCAGTAGCCTTCCTATACTCAAAGGACAAACATGTGGAGAAAGAAAATAGGGAAAAGGTACCCTTCACAATTGTTACAAAAACTATGAAATACCTTGGTGTGACGCTAACTAAGCAAGTGAAGGACCTGTATGACAAGAAATTCAAACCTCTAAAGAAGGAAATTGAAGAGTATTTCAGAAAATGGAAAGATCTCCCATGCTCATGGATTGGAAAAATCAACATTTTAAAAATGGCCATCCTACCAAAAGCATTATACAGATTCAACATAATCCCCATCAAAATTCCAACACAGTTCTTCATGGAATTGGAAAGATCAATGTGCAATTTCATATGGAACAAAAAAAGACCTCGAATAGCGAAATCCATCCTCAACAACAAGAAAACATCTGTGGGAATCACTATCCCTGACCTCAAGCTATACTACAGGGCAATTGTGCTGAAAACTGCATGGTACTGGTACAGAAATAGGCATGTGGATCAATGGAATAGAATAGAAGATCCAGAAATGAGCCCTCATGTATATGGTCACCTGATTTTTGACAAAGGAGCTGTAAATATTCAATGGAAAAAAGAGCCTATTCAACAAATGGTGCTGGTCCAACTGGCACTCAACATGCAACATAATGAAAATAGACACTTTCTTATCTCCTTGTACAAAGCTCAAGTGGAAGTGGATCAAAGATCTCCACATTAAACCAGATACACTGAAACTATTAGATGAGAAAGTAGGGAAAACTTTAGAACACATAGGCAAAGAAAAAATTTTCTGAACAAAACACCAATGGCTCAAGCTCTAAGGTCAAAGATTAACAAATGGGACTTTGAGACTGCAAAGTTTCTGTAAGGCTAAGGACATTGTCAAGAAAACAAAATGGCAGCCAACAGAATGGGAAAAGGTTTTTACCAACTCCATATCAGATACAGGCCTAATATCTAAGGTATACAAAGAACTCAAAAAGCTAGACACCAGAGAATCAAATAACCCTATTAAAAGATGGGTTACAGAGCTAAACAAAACGTTCTCAGTTGAGCAATATCGAATGGCTTATAAATATCTGAGGAAGTGCTTGACATCCTTAGCCATAAGGGAAATGCAAATCAAAACAACCCTGAGATTCCACCTTACACCATTCAGATTGGCCAAGATCCAAAACTCAGATGACAACAGATGCTGGAGAGGTTGCAGAGAAAGAGGAACACTTCTCCACTGTTGGTGGGGTTGCAAACTAATACAACCACTCTGGAAATCAGTCTGGCGATACCTCAGAAAATTGAATATAGTACTACCTGAAGACCCAGCTATTCCACTTCTGGGTATATACCCCAGAGACACCTTAGTACACAACAAAGATATATGCACCACAATGTTCATAGCAGCTCTATTTATAATAGCCAGAAGCTGAAAAGAAACCAGATGTCCTTCAGAAGATGAATGGATACAAAAATTGCGGTACATTTACACAATGGAATACTACTCAGCCACCAGAAACAATGACTTGACCAAATTCTTAAGAAAATGGCTGCATCTAGAGAATATCATTCTGAGTGAGATAACCCAGTCACAAAAGATCAGATATAATATGCAGTCACTGATAATGGGATGCTAATCCCAGAGGCTAGCACTGCCCCAGAAACAACTCACAGACTGTATGAAGTCCAAGAAATAAAGAAAACAAAACAAATCAAAACAAAAATATCTCTATACAACAAGAAAACTTTGACTATTTCCATGTTACATTTTTTTTGCATGTACTTTATGCTCATTGTAACTCTTAAGTTTTCAATGCATACTATCAAACCTTTAAAAAAATCAAGTACTGACTAAAAATATATTCATACAGTTTTATGTAAAAAATATTTTAAAATCTGAAAAAAAGTACTGACAAAAATGTATTGTATAATTTTAGGCAAAAAAATGCTTAAAATCTCTACATTTATCTTTGTTTTGTAAAATAAAGTTGTTGAAAAAAAAGACAGACAGACAGACAGAAAAACAGAAAGACAGACAGATGAACAGGTAGCAATAGATAGATAATGCACACACTGACATATGTGGTGCATTTGTTTGTGTGATTGCACATACAATCTACTGAATACAGATTGCTGGCAATGCCATCTAGGGGAAGAAAAGATAAGCAAGAACGTAAAAATACTTAATTAACAATTTTATGCCACATGAACTCTCTTACTTAAGTTTTTTTAAATATTATAGCCAAATACATTTGTATGTAATAATTTACCAGTTATTCTTATACAATATATAAATACATTTTCTATACCAAAAATTCATCAGTATTTGTTCTTTTTTTGCCCTTTTCTCTCCTTTTCTCTATCACTATCTTTTGCTGTTTTATGTATGTGTAGTTCACTTTAACTTTTAGTCTTTACTTTATTGTATAGTCTCAAAGCAGTTTAATGTACATTTCTGGGAATATTTAAGAATTATTTCTGGAAATATTAATATTTAAAGTACATCTCATAAATAAAATCATCCCTGCCAATGAACATCAGGCTCATCTAAAAAGGATTTCTTTATGGTATTCTCAGTGTTCCCATGATCAGCATCAGAATTTCCTCATACTTTCTGTTGTTGAGTGTGAATTCTACTATTAATTATTAATTTGAATTAGAATTTAATGTTTCCTGTATTGTTAAAATATCATTTTTTGTTTCAAACTAAAACTAACAGTTTGTTTAAATATCATATTATCTATAACTCTAGAATTCTATATAGTATTCTATGCTTATGAAATGTAATTATATGTAAATGTTAATGAAACCTCATACTCTAGGCCACTAAAATTAACCCAAAGCACAACATATCAGTAACATGTTTAGAGTAAGGCCAGTAAATATTCAACTATCATCTGCAGTTAATAAGAAAATGTCATTTTAAAGTTAGTTTATAGTTGAACAGTTAAGATGCAGAATGATTTGTTTTGGTTTTGTATGACTTTGAAAAACTGAAAACAAATGTCAAGTTCTATATTCAAATAAACGCTCATTTTCATTCATTTTGTTCATTAGAACATCTAAAAGAAATGTCACACTATTTGTATTTTTGCAGCTGTTTTTGCTAATTCCGATCAAACTGTGAAATCCAGCGATTCTGCCATGACTAGCCCATGAAATCTGTTGTCTAAGTGTTTGATGCACTGGCTCTTTAGCACAAAGGGAAATAATGAAGCCCCGTGCATCAAAGATGTGCTGTGAAATGCAAACACATCTTTTGTGTATTTTATCTTCATAGTTTTTCATAAAGAAAAGAAGAAATAACAGCATGTATGATGGAATATCGTCTTATATGCTTGCTTCAGTAGGGATTGAGAATTAATTGCACAATACAGTGGTCTGTAGTTTCCTGTTTTATGTGGTCTTATTTTCTAATAAGTTTTGACTATTCTTATTCTGGATTTTCAAAATCATGTTCATACACTCTTGATTGCAGTAAATTGTTATTAGCATCTACAATTACCTGGCTTCTAAGAATTGTATTTTATTTCTAACATAACACACTGCCATTAATTATAAAATAGACTTCAAAGAAAAAGTCAGTTTCTGCTTCCTGTTCCTTAAATTTGCTTAATTGTTTTTATGTATATTTTATTTATTTAGTAATGACAAAGTTGTATCAAGGACTTATTCAGTCATTATGAATTTTTTTCCAAGTATAAATTATTAATGTAATTGAAATACTTTATAAAATTATCTTCATATTTTTCTTGAAATGTATTTAATAATCATCTCATATTTACTTATATGAGTAACATTTCTTGTTAATTATAATTCTTGTCATCAATTTTTCTAACAATACTTATTAAATTATATATCAGGCATGTTTAGATGAAGCAAGTGTTGAAGTAATTGAAGTGTTGTTTATTACAAATATTTTTTTCTGCCACTCAGTTAAAAGTGTTAATGGAAAGACAAAGTGAGAAACTGGGTTTGGTTAAGCCAACCTAATAAGTGTTTATTAACTTTTATTCCAACGATTATAAATAAAGCTGAATTATATTGTATATGATCCCAGGAGCAATAACCAACATAGGAAAGTCTGTTCAAACTTAAGTTTCATATTCCCTTACTTGAATTGTGTAGAAGACCAGATTTCAGTGCTTCTTTCTGGACTAAAATTATACATTATCTGTTTGGATTTATTTGCGAATTAATAGAGAAAATAAATATAAAAAGTCTGCCTCATAGCTCAGTTACAAAAATGAGTCATAATAATGGTTAGACTCTACTTTTAAAGGGGAAATTATTAGGAACAAAATTGATACCAATTGATCATCCCTTAAAACATGCAAATAACTAAAATTATACCAATGGAGAAGATTATGCTTAGAAATATATACGTGTATACATTTACATAAATACATGCAACGACGATTAGTGACAATGAAGTCATGAAATTAAAAGAGAGAAAGCAGAATCAAAAGGAGGGTTTGGAGTGATAAGGGGGAAATGATACCAGGTATTATTATATACTCTTCAAAATGAGAGAATAATATAGTTTTAAAAGAAACAAGGCATGGTGTGACCTATAAAATTTGAGGTAGGGATTAATTAGGAAGGGCTTCCCCCTAGCAACAGGCCTTTTGTCTACTACACTTGGATCAGTGTTAGCTGCACCAAAATCTCTGTCTCTTTCTGGAAAGCAACAACAACATAAGGAGTGGCTGTTTACAGACTCACTAGGATGTAGAGATAAGATTAGTGTCTGTTTACTCCTTTAGGAGCAAGAGGTGTATAGGAATTATCAACATGGAGTCTCCCAAAATGCAAAAGAGCCATAAGGAAACATGGACCTGAAGTTCTCCAAAATTACCTCCAGGTGAATTATCTAAGAAAGCACCTGGTTGCCCAGGTGGATGAAATTGAGGGAATGGGAGAAGTTCACTTAATTTGGGGCAGGGAAGTTATCAGAAAGGTGAATAATATATAGAAAGCACACATAAAACAAAACCACAAAACCCCCTGATCTTTTATATAAAAATTTCAGCAATGATTTGATTTGATATTTCTCAAAAGGAAGACATGCAACTAATAGATGTTTGAAAAGCTGTCCTTGCTTGTCAGGGAAGTACAAATTAAAGCTGATTTGAGAGCCTATCTTAAGTCACCCAGAAAGACTCTCATTCAAACAAACAAACACACAAACAAATGAACATTAATGACAGTGAAGATCTGGGGTCGGGGAGATGAGAATTAAGCAAAATGCATTGCTGGTAGCCGTGTAAATGTTGCAATGAAGTCTGTGTTCATGCTTTCCAAAATTTAAAACTAAAACCAACCCTAAAACAATTAAACTAAGCTGTAATACTAAAACAGCAATAATAACAGCTAGTTACACTATGCTTGGGTGTAAACACAAGGGATTCTACATCTTAGCTAGCAATGTGTGTGTGTGTGTGTGTGTGTGTGTATTTGTGTGTGTGTGAGTGTGTGTGTGTGTGTGAATAAATATTAATTTGTATTATTTGTCTAAGTCAATATATAATAAAATTATATTTTCTCAGACCGTGATGTACTTGGAGAAAAGTGGACAGAATCAAGCAGTTTCATAATTTTTTTGTTTAATAGTACCTTGTGTTAACTCAGTGTGTAGGGGGTGGTTCCTGAGCACAGAAGAAAACAGAGCATGAAATAGGAAGTAAATTTCTCAGCAGAATAAAGGGGAAAAGTGATTAACAGAAAACGCATCATATGAATGCCAATAAGAAACTGTGTTATAGGAGAAATGGGATCTATGTGTGAGACAAAAGGTCACCAAGAAATACTGGCATAAAATTACCTATTCATTTGTATTCTAATTTGAAAATATATAAGATTTGAAACATGTTACAGTGTAGTCATAATTTAAATGACTGCAGAAATTATTATGCAGACCACACTATATTCTACAGTGTGAGAAATAAATCACATATATAAATAATCTGTACTGTATATAAAGGTTAATAAGTAATTTGCTATTTTCTTAACTATTTATTCATAAATTTTGCCTTCATTTTTGTTCTTAATTATCAGGCACTAGATAGGTTTATTATAACAAAAATTATATATCATGAATAAAAAATACTGTGCAAAAATGCTTTTGTGTATTCAGATGCTAACTGTTGAATTTATACATGAGTAAAGTCATTCTGACATCTTGTTGAAAAAGTTAACCACAGAATTTTGCTCTAGATGATATATTTCTAAAAATAAATTGGAAGTATGCATGAGAATTGCAGCACAAGTCACTTTGGTGACTTCTGCACTGTAACATATTAATATTGTATATAAACGTAATCATAAAAGAGAAACAGTGGTTTTGTTTACGGTTATTGATAATACATAGTACAAAGCATTCACATGTCTTCTGCATATGTGAACACATTTTAAGATTTTTATTATATTCCCTCCTTAAAATATTGTAGTTATAATTGTGCATGTGGGTGAATGAGTTGTTGGCATGCATGCCTGTGTCCTGTCATATATATGGACACAGTAGAATACTATGAAGTCAGTTTCTGCATTCCCCTTTAGATGACAGCCATGCAATGAACTCGGGTTGTCAGGTTTCAAAGGAAAGTGCTTACATGACTGAGACATCTCTCACTCCCTAAAATAATTCTTTTGTTTTACTAGTTTGATTTCTAAGACTGGCTCCAAAATGTAAACTAAATATAGAATAGAAAAAAGTTGATGATGTTAATTATATAAGGTATTGCTTCTGCTTGTCAGATGTAGTATTTTGTGTCCTGAAGAAATGAAGTTTGGGAGTGCCTCCAAAATCCTCCATAAATAAAAATGCCAAAGAGTTGAAACTTTCTGACTAATGTAACCTAAGTTAATTGGGGAAAGTTCCCTATTTGTTTCCTAAAGCCAAAGCAAAATCAGCTAGGTGGCCTGAAGCTTCCCAACATTAAAGATGAAAATGTTCCTCCTGCCTCTTGTGTAGGGAGGAAGCTAGAGACTGCTTTTTTAAGCAATTAAACTTTTCTTAGAGCCTCCTCCCCTTTTTGGTTTTGAAGAGGCACTATGGAAAGAGTTCTGAGATTTTCTTTTTGGGCTCACATAAACTAAACAGAAGCAGTTCGTAGGACACAGGCAAAACGGTATTCTGAGAATAAGATCTAAGGAGCCCTCTTGGATTTGGAAGAGTCAATAGAAAGGTATACTAGGTAGACAGAAAGACGTAGGGAGAAGATTTCTATAGAGCTAGTAGATTGGTTGTAGGATGATATATTTAAGTAAATATTTTGTATATAGTTAAGAAAATGAAGTCATCTGACTGATATAGACTCATGGCCACAGGTGCATATGCAGCAGAGGAGAACATTGTCTGGTGTCAATGGGAAGAGAGGCCTTTGTTCCAGTGAAGGCTCCTTTCCCCAATAAAAGGGAATGTCAATGTGCTGAGGTGGGAAAAGTTGGTTGGGAAAGGAAGCATCTTCATGGAGGAAATAGGAGGGAGAGGGGAAATGGAATTGGGTGAAGAGGATAACATTTGAAATGTAAATACAGAGAATATCCAATACATCATTTTACCTCGATTTATGCCTATCATCTTTTGATTGGTATAAATTTTAGACCTTTCAAATGTTTATTTTTATAACATTATATTTATGTATTCATAGGCAGATATGTATGACTCATTTGTGTAGTAATCATAGACAAATATTTCATGAAGTTGTAGAGAGCAAAAAACCCTTTAAGAGGAACTTGAGAGATAGAACAGGATGAGGCGAAATGCATTAATTTAATCTTAAAAATATATTACAAATGGTTTTGTTTATATCCTAGTCAATCAAATGGTTTTCTTGTTTAACCAACTAAAATAAACTCTTATAACCTATTTATGCATATTTTATCATTCAAAATATCCCCATCAGAGATGATAGATTCAATAAAATTGGTCTTTTGGACTCACTCACCTGTAATGTCTCTAACACTTATTGGTCAATTTCATATTCCAATAACTGGAAAACTTTATTTCTTCTATAATTTAATAAATACAACTTTAATTTTAGGTGTGCCTAATGTCTTCCTGGTCAGGAATCCTGACACCAGTCTCTGACCTAATGAGCAACTTCTGACTCCCAAGCTAAAGTAAGTCGCCGTACCAAACATGAGTATTAAGTCTTAAAGTACCATTTAGAGTAAGGCCTACCATCACCAACAATTTTATATCAAATAATCTAAAAATAATAAAATAGTGTATTTCTCTTTCACAGATATTGAAAGCTAGACATGGTAGGAAATTCGAGCCTAATTTACCAGCACTTAAATTATTATACAGCTAGCTGAAAAGTAAGCTGTGATACCCGGATGTCTGGAATCCATGGAGACTTAACTCTGGTCAACTCTAAATACATCTGTATGTTCGTAAGGGTGGTAAGGAATGTTCAGCCTCAAGGATGAGTGTACTCAATGGATACACTTTTCTTTATTTCTTCAACAAACCCAACACAGCACACCACTCTTTGCAAAATTTCAAGTAATAAGAGTTCCGTGTACAGTGGCACAGCTCATGCAAATTCCTGGGAAGAGGAAAAGGCAAGTGATTGAAGGAGCCACACTTGAATTCAGGAGAACAAACACAAAATGTTTTAGGATGACATCCATAATCTGGTATAAGAAGGGTTTTGTGTAATGTAAATTGATACCAGAAATTTTGCCTTTACTGAATTGCCATTTGTATGCTTTATACCCTTCATTTTGAGCCAACTGCATTTATTTCTTAAGGTTTTCCTCAGAGAATTGTATATATGCATGGTCTCACGAGCACAGGGAACTCTCCATTGAAAAAAATCTTTATCTTTTCATCTTAAATATCACCTATAAAGGCTCTCTGAAAGAGTTTTTACTCTACTTACATATCATTGGTCACTGATACCTTCTTTGTTATTTAGATAAAAATCATCTAGAAACTCTAACTCTTAAATTCTGTGGTGGGTGGAGAGACGGAATGGTTTCTGGATAACATAAGTCAATTTCTACTTTCCCAAGCAGAACACACAGTGGATGTGATTTTTTTTTTCTTTTACAACTTTATTTTAAGGGATACATATACAGACATTTAAAGACATTTTGGCATAACATTATATAAATATTTCTGTTAGTACTTAATTTTATTAGAGGTTTGATAGCATGCATTGAAATCCCACTAGTTAGCATAAGTTTGAAGTACATGTAGGAAAGAACATAACATGGGAACAGATTTCTTGTTGAGTATAGATTAAGCATAATGATCTGTAAATTTTTAAGGAAAGAAAAATACATGAACTGAATAACTTTTTTATCTCCTTCATCATGTAAATATTTCTGGACAATTTTAATATTCTCTTAGTATCTTAATTTCCTTGATACAAAGTCATTTACTTCTTAATCCTTCTACTTGCTTCTGTAGTCATACTTGTTTTTTTGCATCCAAACCTACACATTTTTCACTGTTCTTTTCTGGAATATCTGCTAGAACTTTAATAAATTTTACTCGATTCCTGGCTCAAAACTCTTCCTATAAACTTGGCAAAAAGCAACTAACAATAATTATGCCATTCCCTGAGCGTCCGCTCCACTAAATTTTTTTGCTATATTAATTGGTTTGTCATCTTTAAATTCAGCATTACTGAGAGTCAAAATCTCTGGGCATGTTGAAATATAGACACTTTAGACAGGCTGTTTCATAAGTGGGCAATAATGTTCTCTTGTCATATTGAAAAAATTCTGTTTTTTTTATGCATTTAACATTGTGGTTATTCTGTCTTTGTTAATCCACAATAGAATTGTCCATTAAGCTATGCTTAATGAACTCTCTTCCTACTCTAGCTGATATCCAAGTTGTTCCTGATTTACCCTGAAAGCTTGCCTTAAGGCTTCAGAATCAGATTATATAGGCAAAAAAGACACTGCTTCATATCAGACTTTAGTTTTAAAAAAAATTCTTTTCACATTTCCCATTAAACTATTGCTCCTTTCCTTTTCTCCCTTCAATCCATCCATATACCCTCTCTTGCTATTTTCAACCTAATTGCCTCTTTGTTCAGAAATTATTATACACTGTGTGTGTGTGTTGCTTCCATATATGTTTCATGGTTGAAAACATTCCAACTTCTGTGCTTCTCTCTGAAGAAAATCAGTTCTCCCACACTTAGTGTCTCTTAATTACCTGTATTTAATTTTCTTATCCTCTCTCTCTATCTCTGTCTTTCTTTGTCTCTGTCTGTCTGTTTGTCTGTCTGTCTGTCTCTCTCTCTCTCTCTCTCTCTCTCTCTCTCTCTCTCTCTGTGTGTGTGTGTGTGTGTGTGTGTGTGTGTGTGTAAAATTTAGTCACCTTGGGTTCTTGGGTTTTTCATGTTCACTTTATCATGTATACTTTTCTTTTCTTTGCTGAGCACATGTGCGTAACTTCTAACATTATTCTAAGATACAACCTCAAAGCAGACAGTCAGGTCTTCTGGATTTTACAATCTCCATAGCTTCTGTTGTTCAATGTTCCCTAACTTTTACTTGTGAAACTTTTCTGTATCAGGTTTCATTAGTTAGCTTTATAATACAGTAACAATATTTTTAAGGAAATAAATATCAGTAATATTCTTCATGAATGTGATAAGCATGTTGAGACAAGCAACAGAAAGAAAGGAAGATTTACTTTCTCACATCTATATATTGGCAGTCTGGTTAGGAAGTCATGTGAGCAGCAGTGGTTGGTCACAATTTATTCACAGATGAGAATCAATAAAAAAGAAACTTATTCTCTCAGGACATTCTCTCTCTCTCTCTCTCTCTCTCTCTCTCTCTCTCTCTCTCTCTCTATCTATCTATCTCTATCTCTTTCAGTCAAAGGAGTCAGCATAATCTGGAATAGCTCCACCAACATGGAGTGAGCCATCTGTCCCATTAGCCTCCACAATAGCATCCCACACTTGCTTGCATGGGCATCGGCTTATGTCTTGGGTAATTCTACATCATGCCAAAGTGATAATCCAAGCATTTATATCAATAGTAAGTAATCTTAGCTGTATCAGGAGATGATAAGGGCAACCCTGAGATTCCACCTCAAACCAGTCAGAATGGCTAATATCAAAAATTAAGATAAAAGCAGATGCTGGCAAGGATGCACATAAAGAGAAACACTCCTCCACTGTTGGTGGAGTTGTAAGCTTGTACAATCACTCTGGATAAGTCTGGTGGTTCCTCGGAAAATTGAACATAGTATTACCTGAAGACCCTGCTATTCCATTTCTGGGCATATACCCCAAAGATGCTCCAAAACACAATAGCAACACATGCACCAAAATATTCATAGCAGCTCTATTTATAATAGCCAGAAGCTTGAAAGAACCCAGATGTCCTTCAGTAGATTAATGGATACAAAAATTGTGGTACATTTACACAATGGAGTACTACTCAGCTATCAGAAACAATGACTTTATGAAATTCTTAAGAAAATGGATACATCTAGAGAATATCATCCTGAGTGAGGTAACCCAGTCACAAAAGAACAGACATAATATGCAGTCATTGGATACTGATAATTGGATACTAGCCCCAGAAAGCTCTGAATACCCAAGAAACAACTCACATACCATATGATACTCAAAAAAAAAAAAAAAAAAAAAAAAAAAAAGAAAGGCCAAAAAGTGGAAGCCTCTGTCTGCCTTAGAAAAAACAAGACAATAAGTGTATAGCACCCTGTCCAAGTGGGGTACACCTAGAACTTAAATTATTAATAACTCATTAGCTAAGATGATAACCTTATAGCAATTTTTTGGTATTTAAAAACCATTATGATTAATCTTTACACATCAAGAAACTTTGACTATTTCTATGTTACATTTTGTTTTACATGTACTTTATGCTCATTGAAACTAGTAAGATTCCAATTCGTACTCCCAAACCTTTAAAAAGTAATCAGGGACTGACAAAAATAAATTCCTATAGGTTTATGCCAAAATGCTCTTAAAAGATCTATAAATGTATCTCTGTTTATTTACATAAAGTTAAAACAAGAAAAAAAGAGACAATATAAGTGCCTTGAAGAGGAAGATTCTCAATTCTTCTCTGGTCCTGCCTTCAGTCAATGACTACCAATTTTCTACTGGAATTTTGAACTCATCAAAGGATTAAAAACTAATTATACCTGAGTTTTCATTATTTAGTCATCTCTAAGATATGTTTCTCAATATGGGACTGTCTAATTGTGGGTGATTTATCAATATAATTACATTAGCTTAAGAATCACATGTTTTTAATGCAATCTTTAGATGACTTTAAGTCAAAATATTTTTAATTTTAAGAAGATCTCATATGTATATTCAATATGTAAGAGGATACCCTTTCCCAAGTATGTATGTATGTATGTATGTATGTATGTATGTATGGATTTATTCATCATGCCATGTCAAAAATAAACATTATAAATTTTAAACATTCAGTCTATTTATGGATACCACATTCTTACATCTATAAAAATTAATTACTTTTTTCCTGGGCAGGAAAGTGAAATACAGAGAAGTGAATTATTGATAGGCTATGGAAAGTCATGATAATTATTAATCTATTGACATCAGTTGGGCACCTTTTTGACATGATAACTACCCACCCCTTTTAATTTTGAAAAGCATTAGCAGAATAAACTTACCTCATTGCAGTCAATACATATAATAGAGTCTGTATTTAAAAAGAGCCAACTCAATTTTATATACTGTAAGTCCTTTTAGGGATCCTGAAATGTTAGCATAATTAGTATGTCATCTGTGCACACTAATGTTAAATTTGCCTGTGATATTTTATTTGTACATAATACTATCAAAATATGTAATTTTAAATTATGAGACACATTAAATGACTTTTCAAAATATTTAAATATACTTTAATGCTATTAGAGTCAAATCAAAACATACTTTTTGAAATTAAAATGAAAGTATAGAAAGTACAATGAATGATTATAAAAATGATACTTTCCATCAAGAAACTAGGTAAACAACATCTTAAAAATAGTCAAAAACAATATAAAATGCCATGGCGTGACACCAACTAAGCATGTGAAAAATCTGCATGACAAGAACTTCAAGTCTTTGAATTAGAAAATTGAAGAAGACCTTAGAAGATGGGAATATCTCACATGATCATGGATTGGAAGGAACAACATTGTAAAAATGGTCATCTTTCCAACAGCTATCTACAAATTCAATACAATCCCCATCAAAATTTCAACTCAATTCTTCATAATGTATGAAATAGTGTTAGAAATAGAAATCCCCCCAAAATTAGACAAGCCATATTGAGTATTGTTTGTAATAATATTCTAAATATGATTAAATAATGGAAACTTGGGTATAATTATTACTTAATTCTTTGCTGAGTTCAAAATTCAAGTAGAAAATTGCTAGGCATTGACTGAAGGCAGGACTTGGGAAGCATTGAGAATCTTCCTCTTCAAGGCTCTTATTTTGCCTTATCATTTCCTGATACAGCTGAGTTTACTGACTGATACATCATGTTAGAAATTTGGAATAATAAAAATACAGGACAGCAAAAACTATTCTGAACAATAAAAGAATTTCTGGAAGGGTCACCATCCCTGATCTGAAGATGTATCACAGATCAATAGTGATAAAACCTGTATAACATTGGTACAGAGACAGGGAGAATTGTAGACCCAGAAATGAAACCACACAACTAGAGTCACTTGATCATTGACAAAGGAGCTAAAACTATTCAATGGAAAAGGACAGCCTCTTCAACAGATGGTGTTGGTTCAACTGGTAGTCAAAATGCTGAAGAATTCAAATAGATATATTCTTATCTCCCATATAAAGTTTAAGTCCAAGTGAATCACAGACCCCCCACATAAAATCAGGTACACTGAAACTAATAAAAGAGAAAGAGGGGAAGAACTTAGAACACATACACACAGGAGAGAATTTCCTGAACAGAACACCAATGGTTTGTGGTCTAAGACCTAGAATTGACAAATGGGACCTCATGAAATTGCAAAGTGTCTGTAAGCCAAAAAACACTGTAAAGTGGGTGAAAAGTCAACTATCAGACTGGGAAAGGATCTTTACCTATCTTCCATCTTATAGAGGGCCAATTTTCAATAATTACAAAGATCAAAAGAAATGAGTCTTCAGAGAATCAAAAAATCCTGTGAAAAATGGATTGAAAAGTTAACTAAAGAATTCTCACCTAGGTAATATCAAATGGCTAAGCAACACCTAAAGAAGTGATCAACATTCCTAGTCATCAGAGAAATGCAAATCAAACCAATGCTATGATTCCACCTCCCACCAGTCAGAATGGCTAAGATCAAAAACCAATGTGACAACAGATGCTGGCATGGATGTGGAGAAAGAGGAACTATCTTCCTCTGTTGGTGGGATTGCAAGAAGCTATAACGACTCTGGAAATCAGTCTGGTGGTCCCTCAGAAAATTGGACATATTACTACCTGAAGATCCAGCAATACTAAAAAGACACTCCTACATATGACAAGGACACATGCTCTACCATGTTCATAGGAGCCTTATTTATAATAGCCAGAAGCTGGAAAGAACCCAGATGTTCTTCAATAGAGGGATAGATACAGAAAACATAGTACATTTCCGCAATGGAGTATGACTCAGCTACTAGAAACAATGATTTTATGAAATTCCTAGGCAAATGAATGGAATAAGGATCAATCATCCAGAGTGAGGTAATGCAGTCACAAAAGAACACACACAATATGTAAAAAGCTATGAATAACTAAGAAACAATTCACAGACCTTATGAAACACAAAATGAAAGAAATCCAGAATGTGGATACCTCCATCCTTTTTAGTAAGGAAGCAAAGCACTCTCATGTAGAAATACAAGGACAAATAACAGAGCAGGCATTGAAGAAAAGAGCATTCAAAGACAGCCTTACCTGGGGATCCACCCTAATGCAGTCACCAAACTCAAGCCCTATTGCTGATGCCAAGAAGTGCTCACTGGCAAGAGCCAGATATGGATGCCTCATCAGAAGCTCTGACAAAGTCATATAGATATAGTTGAGGATGTTTGAAGCTGGCCATTGGACTGAACAGGCTGTCTCCAGTGAAAGAGCTAGAGACTGAAGCGGCTTAAAGGGTATGCAACCCCATGGGAAGAAGGCCATTATTAATCAAAAAAAAAAAAAAAAATCCTTTACAACTCCCAGGGAGGAAAGCACCAACTAATAAGTACACATGGAAAGACCCATGACTCCAGTTGCATATGTAGCAAAGGACAACATTGTCTGGCATCAATGGGAGAAGAGACTTTGGGTCCAGTGAAGATATGTTTTTCCAGTGTAGGGAAATGCCAAGGTGTTGAGGTGGAGAGGGTTTTTGGCAGAGGGAACACCTTTATTGAAACAATTGGAGGAGGAGGAGGAAGATGAAAGTGGGTAGGAATGGGGATAACATGTGAAATGTAAATTCAGAGACTATCCAATATAATTTTAAATGTGTAAAACAAAATAAAATATTTTAAATAAAATAAAATAAGGGCTATTGGTGCTAAAAGCAATGATGCAGTATTTTAGAGAGATGCTTGGTCCTGACATGCTTCTAAGGGCATCTGTCAATGACATTCTGTTCTTTGACTTTGAAATATTTTGATAGCTCACACAAAGGTGGAGAAAATTCCCTAGTCTCCAACTTGTCTTAGGTATATATTGGTATCCTCAAAGTGTTAAGAACTAAATTTCAGTTTTGCCTTGATGGTGAATTGGTGAGGGAAAGAATAATTTGAGTAGAAATTCCACTTAGTAACATGGATATTCATGTTTTTTCAGATTTTCACATGGTAATTATTTCTCTCCTATGTATATGTACAAATATATGCATGAATTCCTTATTTGTATACACATTTGTACACATATTATATTAACATACTATATATTTGCACTCACATGAGTATATATATATATATATATATATATATATATATATATATATATATACATACACACACATACACACACACATACACACACACAAACACACATACATTCATATAAATACTAATTTGTTCTCTGAAGGGTCATTAGTACTAACTATATAGCTTGGACTTTACTGCTGTTATGTATCTACTGTTAAAATTCTTGCAATAAAATTCTCTAAGATGTGAAAAAAATAAGTGGAACACAAATAAAAGGTCATGTACATGAAGAAAACAGGAAAATATGGGTAAGCAGGAGGTAAAGGATAAGAGTGGAAGGGGACAAAATTGAAGAGAAGCTTAGAATAATCTGGATGTACAATGGACATGTTATATTTAGAATAAATATAATTAATGAAAGAAATTGTATGACATGAGAAGTGAAGGCATCTTCTAAAGGTGAAACTATTTCATTTCACTATATTGTACTTTATTTAAAACAATGTTAGTTGTGTCATACTATTGAGTACTTTTTTAATCGAAGCACAATTACAAGATTTTTCTATCCCACTTTTCCCTCTTTCCAGTCCCAAATCACAATATATGAATTTACCAGAACTCAAATAGTACATTATGGTGGTTTTGGGGAGTCGTTTCTCTCATTATATTGAACATTTACAGATTCTGTCCATGTTCTCGGTTCTACTTGGATTTGTTCAAATGTTACAGACTAGGTGAAGTCAGTAAGGCACTGGGGATTGGTTTTTTACATTAAAAGTTTTTGCTACATCCAGTCCTCACATTCTGTTTCATGTTTTTGTTCAAAGATGTTATCTTTTAGCTTCAAATTATGCTTCCCCACAATGATCGACATGTATATTGCTGGAGACATAAGGCTAAATAATCTAATTCTTATGTAAATTGCTTTGGTCATGGTGTTTTATCTGAAAAACAAAAAGGTAAATAATACATTCCATAGAATACATGTAATATTAATTGTTCAATGTATTAAACATGTTCCAGTTTCATGGAACTTACATGTTATGTTCTGACTTGCAAATTAATAGTAAGTAGATTTGAGTAAATGCCAAATTTCAAAAGTATAATTATAACCATTCAAATTAAATATGCTTCTGAATTATTAATGAATAATTTTGCTCAATCATCTTGTAAAATTTCATAGAGTTAAGAAAAATATGTAATTTGTCTTATAAGATAATATATTAAAGTTTTTCATAACTAGAACATGAAAGTAGCACAAAATTCTTAAACAGGTGTATGCCTGTTTATATAAATATTTCTTTCTGTTTTCTTATTTTTTTCTAATTTGATGAAAGAATATTATTGTGGTTACTTACAGGAGCTGAAAAGAGTTAAAGACAACATTATCAACAAATCCTACTTTGCCATATGTTACAGTTCACAAAGTTTGGAAGCGGAGGCACACAGAATCTAGGCAGTTCAACGGGTAGAATCGCAAAATTTCCAAGTACCTCATTTCTGTAAACCTCTTCCAGGCAGTTGAGCTGGTTTCATTTTTTTTCCAAGAAGATGCTCTGCTCTCCAAGTTTCTTGGCAGCATTGCTTGTTTGAGAGTCTTCTTTGTAGCTCAACTTGGTTTGTCTGAGGAGGACTCAACTTTTACTGTTCTCTAGGGAATGGACTAACCTAATTAATCTGTTCAATTTCAGGAACTTCCTGAAGGTATTTTGAGGTAACTTTGCTTATGAACCTTTCCAACAGAATAGAGCGTTTCACTTGAGGAAGCTGTTACATACATACATACATACATACATACATACATACATATATACAAACATACATACAAACAAACATACATATGCACATAGTTACAAAAAATTCTTTTATATGAGATACTGGGAATTAACTTCCTCATGCTTACTACATATTAAGTATAAAGTCTTATACTCTAATCCCACAAATTGGACTCTACCACAAAAGGCACTCAAATAAATGGAGTTATATATTTTCTATTGGGCTTGGTTATGACAGAAGGGCATCAAATTTACATATAACTTATATTGTGGATCTGATTTTGAATATTCTAGAAATTAGTATTAGAAATGTAGCATTGCAGTCATATGCCTTTTTCTGGCTTACAGAACTGGGATGTACATCCAAAATACTCTCAGTTTATCCATATATACAGTCTCATTTATGAAAGAAACATCTCTCAGCAGTTTAGATTCAAAATACATTACTCTACTCATACTATAAAAATTGAAAAAATAATCTGCTGGTCATTATTTTAACAACATGGCTTAAAAGATTTTAAGCATTAACTCAGAATTTCAATATTTAAACACAATGAATGAAATATATCCTAACTCAGGACAACTCTCAATTATTACAAATAGCATAAAATATAATTTTAGCATTTTTCCTATATAAAGTCTATCTAATCATAGTGACAAAATATTTTTGTATTACTATTAAAAATTAATTTTTTAGACATAAACAAACACAGTAGATAATACACTAATTGTAGTGTTTTAGCTATTTTTTTTTGTCTCCTCAGACTCTGTATTTTAGACTAGAGGAATGTATTATCTTGCTATATGCAGGCTGGAACCAAAGTGTAAACTTGGTGTATATATATTTGGTGTGTGTGCTTGCATATATATATATATATATATATATATATATATATATATATATATATATATATATATATATATGTATATATGTATATGCAAACATATATATATACATATAAAGATGGTAGATTTAACAGGAAGAGAGAGATCTTAAACTTATAATAGTACTAGGAGAAATATAAATATTTTTTTGATTTTCTTTATTTTGTTTGAAGCACCTTTATTTTACAAAACAAAGATAAATGTACAGATTTTAAGCATTATTTGTATAAAATTATACAATACATTTTTGTCAGTACTTTTCTCAGATTTTAAAATAATTTTTACATAAAAATATATGAATATATTTGTTAGTCAGTACTTGATTTTTTTAAAGGTTTGATAGTATGCATTGAAAACATAATAGTTACAATGAGCATAAAGTACTTGTAAAACAAAATGTAACATGGAAATAGTCAAAGTTTTCTTGTTGTATGAAGATTTTTTGTTTTGTTTTGTTTTGTTTGTTTTATTTCTTGCACTTCATACAGTCTGTGAGTTGTTTCTGGGGGAGTGCAAGCCTGTGGGGTTAGCATCCCAATATCAGTGACTGCATATTATGTCTGTTCTTTGTGACTGGGTTATCTACTCAGAATGATGTTCTCTAGATGCAGCCATTTTCTTAAGAATTTGGTCAAGTCATTGTTTCTGGTGGCTGAGTAGTATTCCATTGTGTAAATGTACCACAATTTTGTATCCATTCATCTTCTGGAGGACATCTGGGTTCTTTTCAGCTTCTGGCTATTATAAATAGAGCTGCTATGAACATTGTGGGGCATATATCTTTGTTGCAACTAAGGTGTCTCTGGGGTATATGCCCAGAAGTGGAAACTGGGTCTTCAGGTACTATTATGTCCAATTTTCTGAGGTATCGCAAGACTGATTTCCAGAGTGGTTGTATTAGTATGCAAACCCACCAACAGTGGAGAGGGATTCCTCTTTCTCCGCAACCACGCCAGAATCTGTTGTCATCTGAGTTTTTGATCTTGGCCAATCTGACTGGTGTGAGGTAGAATCTCAGGGTTGTTTTGATTTACTTTTCCCTGATGGCTTAGGATGTCGAGAACTTCCTCAGATATTTCTCAGCCAATCGATATTCCTGAACTGAGAACATTTTGTTTAGCTCTGTACTCCATTTTTTAATAGGGTTATTTGATTCTCTGGTGTCTAGCCTTTTGAGTTACTTATATATCTTAGATATTCAGCCTTTATGTGATGTGGAGTTGGTAAAAATTTTTTCCCATTCTGTTGGCTGCCGTTTTGTTTTCTTGACAATGTCCTTAGCCTCACAGAAATTTTGCAATCTCATTAAGTCCCATTTGTTAATCTTTGACCTTAGAGCTTGAGCTATTGGTGTTTTGTTCAGAAAAATTTCTCCTGTGCCTATATGTTCTAAAGTTTTCCCTACTTTCTCATCTAATAGTTTCAGTGTATCTGGTTTAATGTGGAGATCTTTGATCCACTTACACTTGAGCTCTGTACAAGGAGATAAGAAAGTGTCTATTTTCATTCTTTTGCATGTTGAGTGTCAGTTGGACCAGCACAATTTGTTGAATAGGCTGTCCGTTTTCCATTGAATGTTTATGGCTCCTTTGTCAAAAATCAGGTGACCATATACATGAGGGCTCATTTCTGGAACTTCTATTCTATTCCATTGATCCACATGCCTATTTCTGTACCAGAACCATGCAGTTTTCAGCTCAATTGCCTTGTAATATGGCTTGAGGTCAGGGATAGTGATTCCTGCAGATGTTTTTTTGTTGTTGAGGATGGATTTCGCTATTCTAGGTCTTTTGTTATTCCATATGAAATTGCACATTGATCTTTCCAATTCCATGAAGAACTGGGTTGGAATTTTGATGGGGATTGTGTTGAATCTGTATAATGCTTTTGGTAGAGTGGCCATTTTTAAAATGTTGATCTTTCCAATCCATGAGCATGGGAGATCTTTTCATTTTCTGAGATCCTCCTCAATTTCTTTTTTTAGAGTTTTGAAGTTCTTGTCATACAGGTCCTTCACTTGCTTAGTTAGAGTCACACCAAGGTATTTCATAGTTTTTGTAACGATTGTGAAGGGTACGTCTTCCCTAATTTCTTTCTCCACATGTTTTTCCTTTGAGTACAGGAAGGCTACTGATTTGTTTGAGTTAATTTTGTATCCACCCAGTTTGCTGAACTTGTTTATCAGCTGTAGGAGTTCTCTGGTGGAATTTTTGGGGTCACTCAAGTACACTATTATGTCATGGGCAAAGAGTGATGTTTTTATCACTTCCTTTCCGATATCTATCCCCGTGATCGCCTTTTGTTGTCTAATTGCTCCATTCAGGACTTCCAGTACTATGTTGAATAGGTAGGGGGAGAGTGGGCAGCCTTGTCGAGTCCCTGATTTTAGTGGGATTGCTTCAAGTTTCTCGCCATTAAGTTTGATGTTGGCTGTTGGTTTGCTGTATATTGCTTTTATTATGTTTAAGTATGGGCCTTGGATTCCTGGTCTTTCCAGGACTTTTAACATGAAGGGGTGTTGGATTTTGTCGAATGCTTTCTCAGCATCTAGTGAGATAACCATGTGATTTTGGTCTTTGAGTTTGTTTATATGGTGGATTACGTTGATGGATTTTTTTATGTTAAACCATCCCTGCATCCCAGGGATGAAGCCTACTTGGTCATGATGAATGATCGTTTTGATATGTTCTTGGATTCGGTTTGCGAGGATTTTGTTGAGTATTTTTGCATCAATGTTCATAAGTGAGATTGGTCTGAAGTTCTCTTTCCTTGTAGGGACTTTGTGTGGTTTAGGTACGAGGGTTATTGTAGCCTCAAAAAATGAGTTGGGTAATATTCCATCTGATTCTATCTGTTGGAATAGTTTGGCAAGTATTGGTATTATATCCTCAATAAAAGTCTGATAAAATTCTGCACTGAACCCATCTGGACCTGGGCTTTTTTTCGTTGGGAGGCTTTTGATGACTTCTTCTATTTCTTTAGGTGTTATAGGGATTTTTAGATGGTTTACTTGGTCCTGGTTAAACTTTGGGACCTTGTATCTGTCTAGGAATTCGTCCATTTCCTCCAGATTTTCCAATTTTGTGGAGTGTAAGTTTTTGTAGTAGGATCTGATGATTTCTTGAATTTCCTCAGTTTCAGTTGTTATGTCCCCACTTTCCTTTCTGATTTTGTTAATTTGGATACTCTCTATTTGCCCTCTAGTTAGTCTAGCTAGGGGTTTATCAATCTTGTTGATTTTCTCAAAGAACCAACTCTTGGTTTTGTTGATTTTTTCAATGGTTCTTTTTGTTTCTATTTGGTCTATTTCTGCCTTAATTTTGATTATTTCTTGCCGTCTACTCTTTTTGCGTATATCTGCTTCCTTTTGTTCTAGGGCTTTTAGCTGTGATGCCAGGTTGCTGATGTGAGCTCTCTCCAGTTTCTTTGTGGAAGCACTTAGGGCTATGAGTTTTCCTCTCAATACTGCTTTCATTGCATCCCATATGTTTGGGTATGTTGTGTTTTCGTTTTCGTTGAATTCTAGAAAATTCTTAATTTCTTTCTTTATTTCTTCTTTAACCCTGCTGTCCTTTAACAGAGCATTGTTTAGTTTCCATGTGTATGTGGGCTTTTTGTTGTCTTGGTTGTTGTTAAAGACCAGCTGTAGACCATGGTGATCTGAGAGGATGCATGGGAGTATTTCAATCTTCTTATATCGATGGAGGCTCGTTCTGTGTCCAATTATGTGGTCAATTTTAGAGAAGGTGCCATTGGGTGGTGAGAAGAAGGTGTATTCTTTTACTTTGGGATAGTATGTTCTGTATACATCTATTAATTCTAGTTGGTTCAAAGTCTCTGCTAGTTTTGCAGTGTCCTTGTTCAGTTTCTGTTTCGATGATCTGTCCATTGGTGAGAGTGTGGTATTAAAGTCTCCCACTATTATTGTTTAGGGTGAAATGTAGTTTTTGAGCTTTAGTATGGTTTCTTTTATGAATGTGGGTGCTTTTGTATTTGGAGCATTTATTTTAAGAATTGAAAGTTCCTCCTGACAAATTTCCACGGTAATGAGTAAAATGTGTGCTTCCTTATCTTTTTTGATAAGTTTTGGTTGGAAATTTACTTTATTCGATATTAGAATAGCCACTCCAGCTTGTTTCTTGGAGCTGTTTGCTTGGAAGTTTTTTTCCCACCCTTTTACTCTGAGATAGTGTCTTTCTTTTTCTCTTTGATGTGTTTCCTGTATGCAGCAAAAGGCTGGATTTTGTTTATGTATCCAGTCTGATAGCCTATATCTCTTTATTGGGGAGTTGAGTCCATTTATGTTAATAGATATCAAGGAATGGTTGTTTCTGTTTATTGCCATTATTGCTTTTGTGGGTTGAGTTGTGTCTGTGTCTTCTTCTTCTTTTAGTTTTCTTGTTTAGGGGTTTTCTTGTTTTTACTAGGCTGTATTTTCCCTCATTGTATTGGGTTTTTCACCAATAATTCGTTGGAGTGCTGTGTTTGTGGTCAGATATTGTGTAAATTTTATTTTGACTTGAAATACTCTCCATCTATGGTGATTGATAGTTTTGCTGGGTATAGCAGCTTAGGCTGGCACTTGTGCTCTCTTAGGGTCTGCATGATGTCTGTCCAGGCTCTTGTAGCTTTCATAGTCTCTGTTGAGAAATCGGGTGTGATTCTGATTGGCCTGCCTTTATATGTTACCTGACATTTTTCCCTTACTGCTTTTAGTATTCTTTCTTTGCTTTGTGCACTTGGTGTTTTGACTTTTATGTGTCAGGATGTATTTCTTTTCTGGTCCAACCTATTTGGAGTTATGAATGCTTCTTTTATGCTCGTGGTCATCTCATTCTTGAGGGTAGGGAAATTTTCTTCTAAGATTTTGTTGAAGATATTTACTGCGCCTTAGTTGATACTCTTCTCCCTCTTCTATTCCTATTATCCTTAGGTTCAGTCTTCTCTTTGTGTCTTGGATTTCCTGGACATTTTTGGTTATGAGCTTTTTGTTTTTTGCATCTTCTCTGGCTGTTTTGTCTATGTTTACAATTTTGTCTTCTGCCCCTGAGATTCTCTCTTCGATCTCTTGTAATCTATTGGAAATGCTTGCTTCTGTGTCTCCTGATTTCTTTTTTTGGTGTTCTGCCTCTAGGTTTATCTCTTTTAGTGTTTTCTTTATTTGTCAATTTCAGTTTTAATTTCCCTCTTCCATTCCTTCATTTCTTTGGTTCTGTTTTCCTCTAGTTCTTTGAGTTCTTTGAGTGTTTTTTCTGTTTCCTCTTTAAAAGCTTCTGAATCTTTTTGCTTTTCCTCCCGTTCTTGTTTAAGTATCTCTATCTGTGTCTTGAGGTTTGATTTCAGGTCTGCGTCTTCTTTTTCTGGAGTGTTTGGAATTCTGATGTTTGCTGTTATGGGAGATCTGGGTTCTGGTGTTGCCAGGTTGTCTTGGTTTCCTTGGGATATACTCTTTCGCTTTCCTCTTGCCATTTTGTTGTCAGTGATATGTTCTCGCCTTTCCCTTGTATCTGGTCTGTTTCCCTGAATTTCCACTGTTCCAGGTGACAGATGTGCCCAGCCCTGTTCTATGCCTTAGAGTTGCCGGGTGGGAACAGAGGTTCCAAAGTTCTGTTCCTGGTCCCGAAATCAGGCAGAACAGAGGGCGTGCTCCGCTTGTGCCCACTGCAGAGATCTCTCTGCTCTCTGGCCGCCCAGATCTCCCACTCACCAGTTTCTCAACCCCTAGGGGCTGGAGGTCCGCGTGGCAGATGGGCCGGGCTCTGTTCTGCACTCTGAAGTCACCACCGGGTGGAATCAGAAGTACCCAAATATTTCTAACCACACTGACATTCATGATTTAGTCACAGAAATTTTATTCCCACGTTGGAAGATTATATACAGGCCATTTGAACCAATGCTAAGCATGTACACAACTGGTAAGAATAATAAACTCATCTTCCCAAATAATCACAACTTCATTCATCAAGCTAAATTTCTGTAACCGGTTTTTTGTAACCTGAGAGCAATATTTCTGTGTTCAATCAATACTCAAGATCAATTTACAGTGTCATTTCAAACTTGTCACATCAAATTAAATAAATGTTGTTCAACTATTTGTGAGAGTAAATGACTTTATAAAATGCTATGTCATTTATCAGATGGTTTTGAAATATTGCATTTAATGATTGCCTCTATAAATATGTAATAATGTTAAATATTTTAATTTCAATAAAAGTCATAGTTGTGCGCATTCAGAATGGTTTTAAGTCTCTATGTCCACATAGATTTCACTGATAGAGGAATTATTTTATCATTATTTTATCAATGGCATCTTGGTTACACCATAGATTCTTACATAACTATAGGCTGTTAATTTTCTCAAACTTGAAAGGAACTTTGCATCATAGTTCAGTGCTATCTAAACAGCTCGTTACTCAGACAAAATATCTAATAAATTAGTGGAATGACTCATATATTAGATGCAGGAGATAGAATAATTAACATCCACTTCTGTTCCTCACAACAGTTATTATGTCTGAAATCTTAACAAACTCATGAATAAAAAGAAATGTGAACATGGCAAAAGTTGGGTTGCAGAAGGGAAATAGAGGCTCTGTTATCTCAGGGTTCTCATGAAGAAGAGTTTTTCAACTCTGGTCCTGAAAGCCAAATGCTGAGCAGTAAATCTATGCACATCCACAAAAGTAAAGGAATTCTGCTTTAAAAAATGTTTAAATAGAATGCATGTGATACAATATGCAAATATTTATAACTCTGGTTATGGAAGGTACAAGTTATCCTTTAAAAACAGGAATGTATGTGAGTTAACAGATACGTAATTTCTGTTATTTTAAAACTCTAATAATTATTAGGTCAATATACTAGTAATTGAGAGGTGTACATGAAACAGGTGACTACCATGGTAGATAAATAAACAGAAAAGGATTAACAGGAACCGATCACAATTTCCACAAATTGGAATATAGAAAATTACCACAAACAAAACGGATAAAAATTAAAATAATTTTATTGCCCCACCATTTTGGTGGCTAGAGCCACATATACTTATCAAGGTGTTAGTTTGGATGTTTTCTTCAAAGGATACTATTTCAGTAGCCTCTAGGGAAGTTCTATCTTCCCACACTTTTCTGTCCTTTCCTTCATTCTATTTTTTGTTACATAATTGTATTTCTTAGGAAAGGCACTCCAACTTTTATGTGACACCAATTTTACTTAAATTATTTACCTCTTATTTTAGGGTTTTTTTTTTTAAATTTTAAAAAAGTAAATATTTGCCAAAAAATTCAGAATACCCATGAAACCCCCTCAGACCCTAAGAAATTACAAATAAGGAAGGTCCAAGTCAGCATGCTGAAATCACTTAGAATGGGGAGCAAAATCATCTTGGGAGGCAAAGTGAGAGATGAAACTGAGTGGGAGATGGGAGGGATAGAGGAGTATGTTGGGGCAAGATCAGGTATGCTAGGAGACAGTAAAGAGTCCCAGAGGGGCACGAGAATGAATGGAAATATCCAGTTACTGTGGATTAGGTTTGGATAATTTCTATAAACTCTTAGAGAATGGGGATAAGGGAAGCTCCCAGGACTCAAGTAGGTGAGCTTAGCCAACATGTCCAACAGTGGGGCTGTGCAACCTGAAGAGACAACCTCCACTAGTCAGACAGGATGACCAATAAATGGATGGAAACACCAACATACCTACCAAAATTTTGACCCAAAATTATTCATCTCTAGGAGATTTTCAAGAAAGATAATGGAGCAGAGACTGGAGTTTTTGACAGCCAGTTGCCTTGCAAAATTGAGTGAATATCAATCCCTGACACCATTTCTGATTCTGTGTTGTGCTTGAGGACAGGAGCCCCTCATGGCTGTCTTCTGAGAGAACCTACATAGCAGCTGACTGAGATATATACAGGCACTCAAACCAAGCATTGTTCTGAGGTCAGGGACCACTATAAAAGAGTTACAGAACACACTAAAGTAACAGAAGAGGATGGGAACCCAATAGGAGACCAACAGTGTCAACTAATGTCGATTCTTTGGAGCCACCAACCAAAGAACATACACATGTTTGTGTGAGGTTCCTGGCACATATGTGCCAGAGGAATAGATTGTCTGGAGTCCATGGGAAACAATATTCCTAATTCTGTAGAGACTCAATGCCCAAGGGTGGGTGATATAGAAATGGGAGGGGGATGGTTGGGAGAACTTATAATGGAGCATAATAGGTAGAAGCAACATTTGAGAAATTGGAGATATATATATATATATATATATATATACCAAAAGGAAGGCTCAGGTGAGAATGATTGAAGCTCTGTTAGAAGAGAAACTAATGGAGATGAAGAGAGAGAACTGGGAGGGAGAAAATATGAGAAATGAAATAGGGGGTTCACGATCAGTTGTGGGGAAGGACAAGAGAGATATATTTATGGCCATGAAAAGGAATGGGAATCTATATTGATGAAGGAGTGGAGGAAAAGAATATCTCCATGAATTTAAAGAGTACTGGATAGGTGCCCAGGTATCAATAGGGGTTGCCTTAATTGTGACTCAGTACATTTGGGTATGGGAACTGAAGATGCTACTTTCTGTAGCCAGGAAGTAACACCAGTGGAGTAATAGAGACACTAACCAACCCATAAAACTTTCAACTTAAAATGTATCCTGTTTACAAGAAATGCAAACATTCACTGGGAATAGGGCAATCACTGAGGGAAGAGCCAACCAATAACCAACCTAACTTGAGACCCATCCCATGGACAAGCATCAGTTTCTGAAACTATTAATGATACTCTGTTATGCTTTCTGATGGAAACATGTGGTTGTCCTCTGAGAGGCTCTACACAGCAGTTGACTCAGACAGATACAGACACCCATATCATAACAGTGGATATAGCATGGGGACTCTTGTTGAAGAATAGGAGGTATGAATTCAGGCCCCAAAGGCAATAGGAACTCCACAGGAAAAGCAAAAGATTCAGCTAACCTGAACCCTTGGGAGCTTTCAGAGTTGAAACCACTAGCGAAAGAACATACTTGTGCTGTCCCTAGGCCACCCACTCATCTATTGCAGATGTGCAGCTTGGCCTTTATCTGGGTACCGAACAACTGGATTGATGACTATCCCAAAAGCTGTTGACTGTGTGATATGTTCGTCATCTGGCCTCAGTTGGATAAGAAGTGCCTTGTCTTTCAGAGAATTGAAGTGTCAGGGTGGAGAAATAACCAAGGGGGGAACCACCAACACAGAGGAGAAGGAAAAGGGGTAAGGATTGTGGCAGGGTGTGAATGGTAAGAGGGCATGAGGGATATGTAAAGTAAATGATTAAAAATCAATTAATTAATTAACAAAAAGAAGATTATAGCAGATAAGCATGTTAAAAGAGCAAAATGTATTTGTGTGAATTTTTTTTTAGGTGTTTCTGTCTATAATGTACTTTTCCCAACTTTCATCACCACAGTGAGCAAGGGGATATTAATGAAGGAGAGCTGTTCACTTCATAGCATCTAGTAGCAGAAAGAGATAGGGAGGAACAGCATGACAAAGACCATGTCTTATAGGGAAATCCTGCTGCTAAGGTTTTAATTTGACTTTACTATAAAATCCTGAACTTAGTACAAAGTGGTAGATGCCCTTTGTTAATGAGGCTTCTTTCTGTGAGAATGATACACTGTACAATGACTACCTGAGAGGAATGTCCCATAGTCCTGCACTGGAGAGTCCTGAATTGTCTCTTCATGCTAGTGAGGTATCTCAGTAGCCTTTGCCTTCTACCAATGACCACTGCCCTTCCTGCATATTCTCATTCCCTTTCCTAAATCTGTATAACCCCTGGTTCACTACAAATAAACTATACACTTATAAGCCCATTCTAAATAAGAGTATATGCAGGATCTAAGATGATCACAGAGAGCTTATTCATGAAAGATCATAGGAAAAAAAGAAAAAGAGAATATATTTTAATTAAAATAGAACTGTATCATATTCCCCTTTTTTTCCTAAAGCCCCTCCCAGTTTCTCTCCTATCTCCTCAAATTAATAACCTCTTTTCCTATATTATGGCTACATATATATGTGTATGTATAGGTACCCACAAATACTTAATTACAACCTTATAAAACTGTGTTTGTATACTTTTATGCAAAAATGCTTAAAAATCTGTACATTTATCTTCGCTTTTTAAAATAAAGTTAAAAAAAATCATAGGAGAAGACCTTTGTCTTAATGTTCTGAAACACTAAGAGCCTAGGAGGTCCTCTCTTTCACAGCTAGACCCACATGCTGCCCTTTCCTATTACTTCATTCTTCTAGCCAGGATTGCTGTGACATGGGACATGCTGAGAGGGAGAAAGTACAGGAATAACAATCACAGTTTCTTTCAAAAGTACGTCCATAGCAACCTACCTGCCTTCCCACCTGTACCGCCTTCAAAATGTCCTGCTCAGCTATGAACTAATCAATGGTTAATCCATTGAAAATGTTTGAGCCTCCATCACTTTTTCATACATTAATGGTGGGTAAGCAAACTTTCAATACAGGATCATGTTAATGTACATTGCATATAAATCTGTTAAGGATTCATTTCAAAAAAGAGCTCATCCTTAGACAGTAGGGATATGAAGACAACCTAAATTATTGTGGACAAAATTCACGTCAAAGGAAACAGACAGATAAGTAGGAAAAAAACTATGTATTATTGAAAAAAATATATAAAAGATTTTTTTCATCTTTGGAAAATAAATTTTACATGATTCTTGTCAATTTTATTTTTCAATACATGAAATTTCTGAACAAATGAAAAAAACCTTATAATTTTCTTTTAATATGCAAAATATTTTATAATTATTCATCAGTATAAATAATTAAACAATTCTTTCTTTGAAGTGTAAAGAAAGAATGTATATAAGGATATTTTTGCAACAGATTCAATATGTTAAAGGTCCAAAAATTTTACATTACCTTGTTGGTAGTAACAATAAAATTTAATAAAGAAAACATGTATAATAAAGAACAACAATTACATAAGTATAAACAATGACATTATATGCTTAACTAAGATGACATTCAATAATTGAGTATGAATCAACAAAGGTCTTACCTTTTTTTTTTGGCATATGCTCCATTTTGTCCATTAATGTGTATTTTTTTTTTAAAATGACTTTATTTTACAAAACAAAGATAAATGTACAGATTTTAAACATTTTTTGCTTAAAATTATACATTTTTGTCAGTACTGCTTTTTCAGACATTAAAATAATTTTTACATAAAACCATGTGAATATATTTTTTCAGTCAGTACTTGATTTTTTTTCAAGGGCTTGACAGTATGCATTGAAAACCTAATAGTTACAATAACCTTAAAGTACATGCAAAACAAAACGCAACATGGAAATAGTCAAAGTCTTCTTGTTTTGTAAATATATGTATTTTTTTGTTTTCTTTATTTCTTGGACTTCATACAGTCTGTGAGTTGTTTCTGGGGGAGTGCAAGCCTCTGGGGTTAGCATCCCACTATCAGTGACTGCATATTATGTCTGTTCTTTTGTGACTGGGTTATCTCACTCAGGATGAGTGAACAAAGGTCTTATAATGTATTGCACATAATAGATAATTTGAGAATTTAGGATAGTTAAATACTAATTCCTCAGAAATATTCTGTAGACAATAAATACTGTATTAATGTACTACCTTTCCTTTTAATGCCTCAGGAGGGAGACTGTAAGGTAATAGTACCTTAAGTTTAATATCAGGTTGATTACATATTGAGTTAAGGTCTAGTCTGGCCTAAACTCTGAGTTAAATTGATTTCTTAAAAGAATAAAAAAAGGAGGGGGAAGATAGAGAAAACTAAAAAAATCATACATTCTGTCTCCCTAGCAGGAACATATATACAGTGGATTTGATATTTGCAGGATATGGAGACTGGTCACATGTTTAAGAGGAAAAAGGTCATGTTCAGACATGCACATCCTAGTTTCTAGCTCCTGGTTGTTCAACTTTAAACAAGGTTCAGATACTGTGTTTTGCTCTATGATTAAAAAACAAAAAAAGAAACATCTGAAATGTGGAGATATAAATATAATTTTTTCCTAAGAATTTGTTGAAACTTGTGTTTATTCCATTTGTGTAATACAAAAAGACGAATTTAAAATATAATTAGGAAAAATTACTCTTATGCAGGGGAAAGGAAAGATCCTGGCATCCTTTGCCTATCACATGACAATTGTGAATAAAAGTTGTGGTTCAGAGTAGATGATGTGAACTCTACACATACAACAAAAGCAATGGAAATCAGCAAAAAATAAATAAATCTAGAAAAGAAACTTATTTCCTTTTAATATTTGTGGTAAAGGGTATGAAGGGGATGAAGGATGCATATGAACAGTTGCTGGATAGACGTTCTTTAAAGGACAACTTGACTACAATAGCAAGGGAATTTACTTTAGGTCTGGGAGGTTGTTTTGACTTTTACTTAAACTATAGTTCGATCTTTTCCTAAAAGTTTGTCTTTACTCAAACATCTACTTTAAAAACTAATTTCTTCCCCAGAAACCACATGTGGAGAGACCTCTGCAGAATTTCTATGTTTTTCTTCATGTCTTAAGTTCCAGAATTTTCCCCTAACACTGTGAACAAAGAGAAAAGAAAAAAAGAAAAAAAACTCTGATGCAAGACACATATTTGGAATCACACACAAAAAAATTAGAGAATACATTCTGAGAGTCTCTGTTTTGGAAAAGAATATTCTGTACTGATTTTGAAAATGAATATAAATAATATTAGTAAAATACTATAAATACATGATCATTACCTTGAAAAGAGTGTAGATTTAGTAATCTAGACAAAGATGACTTTTATTGTTTTGTAAATGTATATGATTATTCAAGCCTTAAGTCAGTATCTTATTACTTTGTAGATTGAATAATTCCTATTTTCTGGATATGTAAATTATTTGTTTTTAAAATACATAAAAACTAAGCACATGTCCCCAGTGTAAATCAGATTTCTACAGTAACTCTCATTATATGTTAGAGTAGACAGACAGTGGATGTGGGACAAAGTTGCCGTTGTGATTATGTGTCTTTAATTTCTGATTATAGGGAAAATAGAGGAAAAATGGGAAATACTATTGCTCTTTCTTCATGTTCTCCTCACCATCCCTCACCAGAACTCCATTAATTGATCCATATCCTTCCTGCCTCCAAACACTCAAACATATTAAGAATGTATTCACAAGCCTCTCTTTTTTCATTGAAATGATGACTTTTCACAGGCATAGCCCTCACCTGCTTAAAGAATAATGTTTGGAATCACTTCAACAAAATATTACACACTGCGTTATATTTAAATCATTTTGCAAATATTATTTATTGTAATAGACTTATATTCCTCATGTTCCTTGCTTATCAACAGAATAAATATTTAATATTGAGACTTATTCAGTTTTGATCTACAAAAGAAACTCACAATGATAAAAGTAATATAAGCTCCAAAAGAGATAAGCCTTTGGGAGTGATCAAGGAAAAAAGACCCATTTTCACATGGGAATGCAATTTCTTTCAATTAGGTAACTGACTTATTTTAGCATATGGTGTTTACAACTTCATAGCTTTTGTTAGGTTTTATTTTACTCCTATACTTTATTAGTTGTGAGTTTATAGTCTACATTAAATTTTTGGCAGATGATAACATTGCATGCATTTATGTATATACGTAGGTGATTTAATATGGAAAATTTATAAGCAGTGAAGAAAACAAACAAAGTATGAAGAATTTTAAGAACATTTCAAGCATGATCTTGTACAGTAGAAAAATTGTGCACACTATGTGCATATTTCTATTTAAACCAGTTTTGTCACGTGAACTGTACCCTGAATGATACTTTGTACTTTTGAGTTGGTAGAGTCAGTGATTGATTTAGTATTCAATTTTTAGTACTATTCATTGTAGAAAATTATTGGTTCTGCTATGACATTTCATACATTTATATGACATACATATATCACCTTCAACAAATCATTTCTGTTTTATCTCACATGCAGCTAGATTCTCTGAGATTTCCCATGTAAATGATTGCATGTTATATTTAGTCATTGTTGAAGCTTTTTTTTTTTTTTTTTTTTTTTTTTTTTAGGCTACCCTATTATTGCATTTCACAGGTCTAGCTTAGTTGTCCTTTGTAGAAGATGTCTTGAGCTCTGGCTTTCACAATTTTCCCTACCATTTCCAGATTGCGCCCTGAGACTTAAGAATGTGCTGTTGATGTATATGATATGTCTTGGTACTACAGAAATTTAGTCTTTTTACTTTTTTAAACAGTTCTGGTTTTCGTTATGGTTTCCATCTCCAGGAAGAAGAACCTTTGTTGAAGTGAGAGCTACATTTTTCTGTGGATATAAAGAAAATTATTTATAATTCAGTTAATAATTGCATTATTTTAAGAAAGTGGTGGTAGAACAGAATAAGATCTGGACATTTGTCCCAAGAAAAGGCAAATAGAAACAGGGAAATGACAATTTGATTAAATGTTTGTTCCACAGGGAATGTGATGCCTGGTAATCTAATAACTGTTGAAAATCCATGGCTGATCTTTGATCCAACAGTATATATAATCTGTCATTGTAATTTTCTATGTGACAATGTCAATTGTCTTACCAATATTTAACTTTAAGTGCACATGTCTGTTCTGTTTTAACTTTAGTCAAAGACTTTTTTTTAAATAAACAGAGATCAATTAAAAGATATATGAGTGGTCTAGAGTTGAGAAGAAGAAAGTAAATGCCTGTCAGTAATCAGGAGGTGTATATTTACCCCTCAACTGTGAAAGGTCAGGAAATATCATGGAAGAGGATCCAGAAAGATAGCAATAGCTAAAATTTGAGAACAAGTGCTGTGGGTTGGTTGGTACCTTTGAGAAATGGCTTACATCTTAGATTTTATGATATTTGATCATAAAATCACAGTCAGTAGCTTTGCTTTGCCTCTTCCTCATCTACATATCATAAGGCTATCACAAATCTTACCATAGGTCAAGTATACGTTCTCCAACTTCTATCACATAATGAGTGCTATTGGCAGTGGAGGGAGGATCACATTTTTGTAAGGATGTAGTCATTTTTAGATTGTCTATAGTACTGTGGACAGTTTCATACCTATGCACACATTGCCAGCCCTAAATGTAGTTTTTAGTTATAAAAATTTCAGAAAAGCTTGATAGAAGGAATAAAAACAAGAAAATGATAAAAGTTGGGAAGGGTGTCGAAATTTAGGGAAAAGTTGATATGATTATATATCGTGTAAATGATTAAAGTTCTCAACATTGACAGTACAAAAGTAAAATTGAAAGAGACAAACTCTACACGCTGTGCCCTTGTCTTTATTAACTTTTCCTAAGATAATCTAGTTAAAAATTTCCCCATGTTTCTGAATAGAGTTTTATTTAATTTTATTTCAGTTAAGCTGATTTAAATTTTAAGTATTCAATAAGATGATTAATATGTTCTGAGTCTGACTAAACTTGTGTCCTTCTGAAATAATTCTTTCTAAAAACAATTTTACTTTCATTGCCAATCTATTTTTGCATTACATATTGATAAAGTTATTATACAACACAGACACAAGTAAAAATTTATACACAAATACAAAGACATAATGAGATATTTGTGTGTATACTGTATTAACAATAATATAAATTTTCAAAGTTCATTTCTCACCACTTGGCAGCCATTTCATTGTCTCTTATTTTATTTTATATTTTATTTTTAAATTACCTGATGGTTAGGCTTGAAAGTCTCCCACAAAGTATTTTTTGCAGGTGAGTTACATTTGGATATATACTTTCTTTCTGGAAAAACCTATTAAATATATTCTTCCACCTTGAGAAGGTGAAATATATGTGAAAATATCCCCATCTTAACTTGATATATGACTTTCAGTTGCAGGAAGCTTTTCATTTATTCTGGCTTCTGGTGTTAGAGATGAGAAATTTAATATATTTGAATCTTTTACTTTCTAAGTAACTTCTATAGCACTAAGCTTAAGCGGTTTCCTTTCTTTTTATTACTCAGAATTCACAAATTTTACAAGGATATATAAAGGTGAAATATTTTTTAATTGAGGATTTCTTTTATCTCAGTAAAACTTTACATACTTCTGGAGTAAAATATTTTCTCTAGCTGCTGGTACCTTATACATTAGTTCTTCATAACTTGACCCTCCCATATTTGTTTGACATTTCGTTTTAGTTGCTATGTTGTGAAACATAAAATGCATACATTTTTTTATTGGTGCATAGTAAATGTACCTATAAGCAAAACATATTTCCTCATGAATACATCATCTGTTAATAGTAGAAGTATGTACTTATTTATCTTTACTATTTTTAAACATAGTATTTTTCTGTATAACTGACTGGTACCACACAATAAATTATATTTTATTGCCAGTCTGTATTTGCTCTTTCATAATGTGTAGTCATTCAGTAAAAAAAAAAAAAAATACTAGATGATACATGCTATTATGTAAGCTAATATAAGTTTGATAAGTAGGATTTTATCACATGATGTAGCCATAAATGTTATTTTATTTCATGTTTAATTATATGTACCCATGTGTGGGTATGTGCCTGTAAAGCAGAATAAGAAAGTTTCGGTCCAATGAAGATAAAGATATAGGAAATTGGGTACCTCCTAATGAAAAAGTTATAACAAGAACAACGATTCTTTTTGTTTGCTTATTTTTGCAAAAGTAGTACATGTTTTTAAGAGCAGAAATATCTTCCAAGGATTAAAGGCACTTTTGACTTAATAAGATGTGTGGTTATTTTTGCTAGAACTCATTTAATATGGAATGTTTGTTAGCAAATAGGGTAGAGCAAAAACTAAAATATAAATAAGTAAAAAATGTGTGATATTATATTAATCACACATAGTGGACTATACCTAGCACACTCAAACAATCTTAAATATAATTTAATGTAATTGTCATTACATAAAGAAAGGGAATCTTTTTTTCTGTCTTTCTTTTTTTAAATTTTACTTTTACACTCAAGATTTCACTTCCCTCCTGGCCCACCCTCTTATTGTTCCACATCTCATAACTCCTTCCCACACCCCTGTCTCCACAAGGATGCCCCTGCCTCACTACACCAAGCCTCCAATCGCTTGAGGGTTAAGTGCTTCTTCTCTGACTGAACACAGACCTGAGAGTCCTCTGCTGTATGGGTTGGGGAATAGTGTCAGCTGGTCTAAGTTGCCTGGTTAGTGATCCAGTGTCTGAGAGACCTCAGGGGTGCAGTTTTTTTTTTGTTCCAATTATGGGTCACAGTTTTGACTGTGGGATAGTAACTCCATCCCTCACTTGATGCCCTGTCTTTCTGCTGGAGGTGTGCTCTATAAGTTGCCTCGCCCCACTGTAGAGCATTGCATCTAAGGTTCAAACTATTTGAGTCCTGGGGGAATCTTAGCTCCAGGTGTCTGGAACATTATGTGGGGTCCTCCAAAAATCCTATCTCTCAAGGCCTTCTGTTTCCATTTTGGCCCTCAGAATGTTCCCCACCCTCCTGTCCCTGTTTATTCCCAGGTTCTTCCTTCCTTCTTTGTGGTTGCTGTCTTTTCTGTCACAAGTGGAACTGAGTCATCCTCACTTGTACCATTCATCTTGTTGACCTTTCTGTGTTCTGCGGACTGTATCTAGGGTATTCTGTACTTTTCTAGCTAATATTTACATATGAGTGAGTACATAGTATGCATGCCATTTTGGGTCTGAGAGAACTCAGTCAGGATGATGTTTTCTTGTTCCATCCATTTGCCTGCAGAACGCAGGATGTCCTTGTTCTAACTGGCTGGGTAGTACTCCATTATGTAAATGAGCCATATTTTCTGTATCCATTCTTCTGTTTTGGGGCATGTGGGTTGTTTTCAGCATCTGGCTGTCACAAATGAGGCTGCTATAAGCATAGTGGAAATAAGTGCCTTTGTGACATGGTGGGGATATTTTGGGTATATTCCCAAGAGTGGTATTGCTGGGTCTTTCAGTAGATCTATTCTCACTTTTCTGAGGAACCTTAAAATTGATTTCCAGAGTGGTTGTGCGAGTTTGTAATCCCACCAACAGTGGAGGAGTGTTCCTCTTTCTCCACATCCTCTCTAACATGTGTTGTCATCTGAGGTTTTGATCTTAGCGATTCTGATTCGTGTAAGGTGGCATCTTAGGGTCACTTTGATTTGCATTTCTCTTATCATTAAGGACATTAAACAATTACTTAGGTGCTTCTCAGCCATTCGAGATTTCTCTCTTGTGAATTCTAAGTTTATTTCTATATCATTTTTGATTGATTTTGGTGGTTATATTTTGGTGTTTAGCTTCTTGAGTTCTTTATATATTTTGGTTATTAGTTGTCTATTGGATGTGGGGTAATACACACACACACAAACACACACACATATTTATATATATTGATTGTGGGGTAATACACACACACACACACACACACACACACCTATAATTGTATTAATTTCAGTGATGTAAAACATAATAACTGATTTCTTAATCTTTAATACTTATAAAATTTCTCCAAAGTTTCTACTTTTATCATAAGTAAATCAATATATCTTTTGTCTTTCTGTAAGTTGATAAACATGTTAAAATAATTTCCATAATTCTGTATCTCTATTACATACACTGTAGATTAGTACTGAATTCCATATATATATATATATATGCAATTATGTGTATACATACACATATAATTAAAGGAAAAAGAATGAACAATTTATTAAAGCATATCTCCTCTCTTGTTGAGACTGTAAAGTCTGGTGAAATTTTTATGCTATCTCATCTTATGGAAGAGTACATCAAAAATGAGAAATATCAAGAGAGAAACAATGCTAACCCTCAGGCATTGACCTAGGGAGCCAGTGGAAAGGACACAGCAGAAAATGTCAAGCACTACAAACCCACAGTTACAAGGACTCATTCCCATGATTTGGACTACTATTGTCTCTGTATGCTCAACCTCTCAATGCTGTTGAGAAGTAGAGTGGTGACTTAGGGAATCTCTTTACAATATTTGGACACCAAGGAAAACATTCAAACTAGGGAAGAGATTCAGATTTCATCTGGTATAGTGAAAAGCATTAGATCACTGCTTAGAAAAAATGATTAAAACTGGAGGCATATGTTTGGTCTTATTACTTTCTAATTTAACATTCTGGGTTCTTTCATCAGTATACATTTTATTTCCTTCCTATTGCTTTATGTTATGTGTTTATCTGCTTATTTCTTTTGAGAACTCATGTATTGGAATGAAGCAACATTACAGCTTCTTTTTAATAGAAGAAAGCTTATTTTCAACTATGATTTAAAAGAGAAAGTCCGTATATAATAGATGGAAGGCATCTCTAAGTAGCCAGAGTACAGGATCACATTTGAAGGCCCACACAAGATGAGAGGAACAGGTAGAAAAGAAATGAAGTTGTAACTCTCAAAGCCTGCCACTACAAAAGCTCCCCCCCACCAAGGCAGTATGCCCAAAAGTTCCACAATCTCCCTCAACGAAAAAAAAAATAGGGTACCATGTGTTCTAATACAAGACTCTCTGTGGTAATATTATCCAAGTCATCCTAACAATCACATATTATGGCCCCATAAATTTACCCCATGTTTATTTCCCATTCGTGTATGCTTTGGCATGAAGGAAATGGTGGAAGAATACCAGTGTTCCAGGATGTCAAACATACATGTTCTATCAGAGTTACACCCACAGCTTTCATCTACACAATTGACCACACACAAGATGCTAATTACTGTTATAATATGCAGCTCAGGAGCAAACTGGTCAGAAGACAAAATGTTTATGAAGGAATTTAGGAGCAGGATTAGGTTCAATCTGGTAATTATTCAATTGTTTTATTTTCATTCTCATTTACTAAAAGGGATAATATCTGTACCTATAATTACAAAGTATGCCTATTCATTTATTAAGAACAAGTTGTCGTTAATAACTTATCATTCCATGTTATTAATTAATCACAATTCACTTCTATTGAATTCAGATAAAATTAAATTTTTTGAAAATATTGTTCATAGTAAATATCTTGATTCTTTCGCTTTTGGTTGCTTCTTATGTATGAATCTATTAAATTCCAGAGGGGAATATTTCAATAAGATTTTTCAGCATATTCAGGTTGTATTTTTATCAATTCTGACTCACCAGGTGAATGGCATCCCTACATTTGTATATCTAGAAATGTCCTGGGGAAATCTAAGGAAACTGACTACATTTTGTTGAGAAAAACAACTAAACCATAAAACATAATGTTATTTTTACTATAAAGTGTTTTTGTTCAATATTGTTCTAGGTAATTTGGTTATCAAAGACATTTTTTTTAATTTTAACTATTATTTAGCATATATAACATATATTTCTTTAATATTTATAAAATAAAAATATTTTAGGACAAGATATAGATATATGCTATCAATAAAATGGATTATGAGAATCTCTGCATCTGAAATAAATTAGAGCACAAAGAGGATATTAGCACTAAAAGGAAATAAAACTTTAAAAAGAAAATGTAACTGATATCAGTTATAAAAATAGCTGCAAATGTGGAGAAAAGATGAAAAAAAAAAAAACTGTAACAAGTCCTAAGAATTATTTAACTTGAATTGGGTTTATCACTTTAGAGGATCCATATTCATTGTTTCATTTCCTTTTAATGAGCTGCCTCACATTAATGTATTATTAAATAATTGCACGTTTCTATTTGATTTCCTACCAAGTGAAGTTTTATCTTATATTACCGGCTTAGGGTTTTGCATATCTGCTTGGAGATGTATCTTTTTTCTTTAAGTGATGACATAACTGCTGTCTTGTTACTGTACTGCTTTAATTTTTAAAGCATTGCTTACTGGAAGTACATTTATTACACTGGCATTTCTTATCTTCGAGTCTCCAGAACATTAAAAGAAGCCTCAAGTTCTAATGTTAACACTGATGTCAACTAGGAGCTCCACAATTCATACAGAAGAAAATCGTGTCACACACATTCTAATGAATTGCCTTTACATGTTAACAAATGTAAGAATCAATATTAAATGCTTTGCAGTTGTACTTTGCTAATTTCACATTTAATTTCCTTTAAGTTTTAAATTAATGAGGAAGAAAAGTTAAAGAGTTAGATAATAAAGTTAAAACTGGTCAATATTTTGTCTATATAAAAGCTCATTGGTATAGCTGGCAATTCAGGTAGTACTATATCCAATTTTCTGAGGAACCACCAGACTGATTTCAGAGCAGTTGTACTGGCTTACAACCCCACCAACAGTGGAGGAGTGTTCCTCTTTCTCTGCATCCTCACCAGGATCTGCTGTCATCTGAGTTTTTGATCTTAGCCATTCTGGCTGGTGTGAGGTGGAATCTCAGGGCTGTTTTGATTTGCATTTCCCTGATGACTAGGGATGTTGAGCATGTCTTTAGGTGCTTATCAGCCATTCAATATTCTTCACTTGAGAATTCTGTGTTACACTCTGTACCCAATATTTAATATAATTATTTGATTCTCTGAGCCTATCTTCTTGAGTTCTTTGTATATATTGGATGCTAGCTCTCTATCAGACGTAGAATTGGTAAAGATCTTTTTCCAATCTGTTGTTTGCCATTTTGTCGGTTTGGTAGTGTCCTTTGCCTTACAGAAGCTTTGCAACTTCATGAGGTCCCATTTGTAGGTTCTTGATCTTATAGTATAAGCTATTAGTATTTTGTTCAGGAAACTTTCCCCTGTGCCTATGTGTTCTAAGGTTTTCTCCACTTTTTCCTCTATTAGTTTCAGTGTACCCGGTTTTATGTGGAGATCTTTGATCAGCTTGGACTTGAGCTTTGTACAAGGAGATGAGAAAGGATCGATTTGCATTCTTCTGCATACTGACTGCCATAGAACCAACACCACTTGTTGAAGAGGCTGTCATTTTTCCATTGAAGGACCATAGGTATGTGGGTTCATTTCTGGGTCTTTGATTCTATGCCATTTGTCTACCTGCCTGTTTGTAACAATACTATAAATTTCATCACAATTTGTCTGTAATAAAGCTTGAGGTCAAGGATGGTGATTTCCCCAGAAGTTTTTGGTTTTTGTTTCATGTGTATTTTTTTTTTAATTTTTATTTGAGAATAGTGATGTAACCCATTCAAAAAGAATACTCAAGGTATGTACTCACTAATAAGCAGATACTAGCCCAAAAAGCTTAAAATACCCAGGAAACAATACACAGAACTTATGAAGTTCAAAGACAAGGAAGGTCAGAATATGGATACCTCAGTTCTTCTTAGAAGGAAGAATAAAACTCTCATGGAAGGAAATAATGGGGCAATTAGGGGAGCAGGGATTGGAGAAAAGATCATTCAAAGACAACCTCACCTGAAGAATCTATCCTATATGCAGCCACTAAAGCCATACACTATTGATGATTGTGAGTAGTGTTTACTTGCAGGTATCTATGATAATGAATGCCTCCTCTGAGGCTCTGACAGAGCTATACTGATACAGAGGAGGATGTTTGAAGCTAACCTTGGACAGAACACGGGGACCCCACTGAAAGAAAGGCCTGAGGAAGCGGAAAAGGTCTGCAACCCCATAGAAAAACAAAAATATCAATTAACCAAACCCACCCCAGCTCTCATGGACAAAAGCAAAAACCTATAAGTTCTAATGGAGAGTCTCATTGCTCCAGGTGCATATGCAGCAGAGTACAGCATTCTTTAGTATAAATGGCAGGAGAGGCTTTTATTCTGGCTAAGGCTCATTTTCACAGTGTAGAGGAATGCCAAGGCACTGTAGTAGGACAGGGCTTTTGGGAGAGGGAGCATTTTCATGGAGGCAATGGGAGAGGGAGGAGAGGAGAGTGGATGGGATTGGGGGAAAGGGGATAACATCTGAAATGTAAATACAGAGAATATCCAATAAAAACAACTTTTTGTGCAATTGAGTTAAATTTATCACTCAAGTCTGTAAGTCCCATGCTCATTCATAAGACACGTACACACACAAACACACACACACACACACACACACACATACACAAACACACACACACATACATATATCTCAAAATATTACTTAGTGCAAAAATTATTTTTGGTTATTATTAATATGCAATTATAGATAAAGAATCACATTTGCCACACATGTATGTAAGATTAGAAAATTAAGAAAAAAGCCTGGATAATTTTATAGAAAGTCAAATATCAAAATTAGTAATTTTTCTAATTATATTTTATTTTTATTTTATATTTTTTATTTTTTAAACGACTTTATTTTGCAAAACAAAGATAAATGTACAGATTTTAAACATTTTTTGCTTAAAATTATACATTTTTGTCAGTACTGTTTTTTCAGACATTAAAATAAATGTTACATAAAACCATGTGAATATGTTTCTTAGTCAGTACTTGATTTTTTTCAAAGGCTTGACAGTATGCATTGAAAACCTACTAGTTGCAATAAGCGTAAAGTACATGCAAAACAAAACGCAACATGGAAATAGTCAAAGTCTTCTTGTTTTGTGAATATATGTATATTTTTTGTTTTCTTTATTTCTTGGACTTCATACAGTCTGTGAGTTGTTTCTGGGGGAGTGCAAGCCTCTGGGGTTAGCATCCCACTATCAGTGACTGCATATTATGTCTGTTCTTTTGTGACTGGGTTATCTCACTCAGGATGATCTTCTCTAGATGCAGCCATTTTCTTAAGAATTTGGTTAAGTCATTGTTTCTGGTGGCTGAGTAGTATTCCATTGTGTATATGTACCACAATTTTTGTATCCATTCGTCTTCTGAAGGACATCTGGGTTCCTTCCACCTTCTGGCTATTATAAATAGAGCCGCTATGAACATTGTGGTGCATATATCTTTGTTGTGTATTAAAGTGTCTCTGGGGTATATGCCCAGAAGTGGAATAGCTGGGTCTTCAGGTAGTACTATATCCAATTTTCTGAGGTATCGCCAGACAGATTTCCAGAGTGGTTGTATTAGCTTGCAACCCCACCAACAGTGGAGAAGTGTTCCTCTTTCTCCGCAGCCTCGCCAGCATCTGCTGTCATCTGAGTTTTGGATCTTGGCCAATCTGACTGGTGTGAGGTGGAATCTTAGGGTTGTTTTGATTTGCATTTCCCTGATGGCTAAGGATGTCGAGCACTTCCTCAGATGTTTCTCTGATTCGGTGTTCCTCAACTGAAAATGATTTGTTTAGCTCTGTACCCCATTATGTAATAGGGTTATTTGATTCTCTGGTGTCTAGCTTTTTGAGTTCCTTGTACACCTTGGATATTAGGCCTCTATCTGATGTGGTGTTGGTAAAGATCTTTTCCCATTCTGTTGGTTGCCGTTTTGTTTTCTTGACGATGTCCTTAGCCTTACAGAAACTTTGCAATCTCATTAAGTCCCATTTGTTAATCTTTGACCTTAGAGCTTGAGCCATTGGTGTTTTGTTCAGGAAATTTTCTCCTGTGCCTATGTGTTCTAAGGTTTTCCCTACTTTCTCATCTAATAGTTTCAGTGTATCTGGTTTAATGTAGAGATCTTTAATCCACTTACACTTGAGCTTTGTACAAGGAGATAAGAACCGGTCTATTTTCATTCTTTTGCATGTTGAGTGCCAGTTGGACCAGCACCATTTGTTGAATAGGCTGTCCTTTTTCCATTGAATGTTTACTGCTCCTTTCTCAAAAATCAGGTGACCATATACATGAGGGCTCATTTCTTGATCTTCTATTCTATTCCATTGATCCACTTGCCTATTTCTGTACCAGTACCATGCAGTTTTCAGCACAATTGCCTTGTAATATAGCTTGAGGTCAGGGATAGTGATTCCCGCAGATTTTTTTTGTTGTTGAGGATGGATTTCGCTATTTTAGGTCTTTTGTTATTCCATATGAAATTGCACATTGATATTTCCAATTCCATGAAGAACTGGGTTGGAATTTTGATGGGGATTGCATTGAATCTGTAGATTGCTTTTGGTAGGATGGCCATTTTTAAGATGTTGATCTTTCCAATTAATGAGCATGGGAGATCTTTCCATTTTCTGAGATCCTCCTCAATTTCTTTCTTTAGAGGTTTGAAGTTCTTGTCATACAGGTCTTCACTTCTTTAGTTAGAGTCACACCAAGGTATTTCATAGTTTTTGTAACGATTGTGAAGGGTACCTTTTCCCTAATTTCTTTCTCCACATGTTTGTCCTTTGAGTATAGGGAGGCTACTGATTTGTTTGAGTTAATTTTGTATACGGCCACTTTGCTGAACTTGTTTATCAGCTGTAGGAGTTCTCTGGTGGAATTTTGGAGATCACTCAAGTACACTATCATGTCATCAGCAAAGAGTGATGTTTTTATCTCTTCCTTTCCGATTGGTATCCCCTTGATCTCCTTTTGCTGTTTAATTGCTCCAGCCAGGACTTCCAGTACTATGTTGAATAGGTAGGGAGAGAGTTGGCAGCCTTTTCGAGTCCCTGATTTTAGTGATATTGCTTCAAGTTTTTCGCCATTAAGTTTGATGTTGGCTGTTGGTTTGCTGTATATTGCTTTTATTATGTTTAAATATGGGCCTTGGATTCCTGTTCTTTCTAGGACTTTTAACATGAAGGTGTGTTGGATTTTGTGGAATGCTTTCTCAGTGTCTAGTGAGATGACCATGTGATTTTGGTCTTCAAGTTTTTTTATATGGTAGATTACATTGATGGATTTCCTTATGTTAAACCATCCCTGCATCCCAGGGATGAAGCCTACTTGGTCATGATGAATGATGGTTTTGATGTGTTCTTGGATTCGGTTTGCGAGGATTTTGTTGAGTGTTTTTGCATCAATGTTCATAAGTGAATTTGGTCTGAAGTTCTCATTCATTGTAGGGTCTTTGTGTGGCTTAGGTACAAGGGTTATTGTAGCCTCAAATAATGAGTTGGGTAATATTCCATCTAATTCTATCTTTTGGAATAGTTTGGCGAATATTTGTGTTATATCCCCAATAAATGTCTGATAAAATTCTGCACTGAACCCGTCTGGACCTGGGCTTTTTTTGGTTGGGAGGCTTTTGATGACTTCTTCTATTTCTTTAGGTGTTATAGGGTTATTTAGATGGTTTACTTGGTCCTGGTTAAACTTTTGCACCTTGTATCTGTCTAGGAATTCGTGCATTTCCTCTAGATTTTCCAATTTTGTGGAGTATAACTTCTTGTAGTAGGATCTGATGATTTCTTGAATTTCCTTAGTTTCAGTTGTTATGTCACCACTTTCCTTTCTGATTTTTTTAATTTGGATACTCTCTCTTTTCTCTTTAGTTAGTCTGGCTAGGATTTTATCAATCTTGTTGATTTTCTCAAAGAACAAACTCTTTGTTTTGTTGATTTTTTCAATGGTTCTTTTTGTTTCTATTTTGTCTATTTCTGCCCTAATTTTGATTATTTCTTGCCGTCTACTCTTTTTGGGTATATCTGCTTCCTTTTGTTCTAGGGCTTTTAGATGTGCAGTCAGGTTGCTGATGTGAGCTCTCTCCAGTTTCTTTTTGGAAGCACTTAGGGCTATGAGTTTTCCTCTCAATACTGCTTTCATTGCATCCCATAGGTTTGCGTATGTTGTGTTATCGTTTTCGTTGAATTCTAGAAAGTCCTTAATTTCTTTCTTTATTTCTTCTTTGACCCTGCTATCATTTAACAGAGCGTTGTTTAGTTTCCATGTGTATGTGGGCATTTTGTTGTATTTGTTGTTGTTAAAGACCAGTCGTAGACCATGGTGATCTGAGAGGATGTATGGGAGTATTTCAATCTTCTTATGTCGATGAAGGCTCATTCTGTGTCCAATTATGTGGTCAATTTTCGAGAAGGTGCCATGGGGTGGTGAGAAGAAGGTGTATTCTTTTACTTTAGGATAGTATGTTCTGTATATATCTATTAATTTTAGTTGGTTCAAAGTCTCTGCTAGTTTTGCAGTGTCCTTGTTCAGTTTCTGTTTCCCTGAGTAGTCCATTGGTGAGAGTGGGGTATTAAGGTCTCCCACTATTATTGTGTGGGGTGAAATGTATTTTTTGAGCTTTAGTAGAGTTTCTTTTATGAATGTGGGTGATTTTTTATTTGGAGCATATATGTTAAGGATTGAGAGTTCCTCCTGACAGATTTCCCCGGTAATGAGTAAAAAGTGTCCTTCTTTATCTTTTTTGATAACTTTTGGTTGGAAATTTACTTTATTCGATATTCGAATAGCCACTCCAGCTTGCTTCTTGGAGCTGTTTGCTTGGAAGTTTTTTTCCCACCCTTTTACTCTGAGATAGTGTCTGTCTCTGTCTCTGAGATGAGTTTCCTATATGCAGCAAAAGGCTGGATTTTGTTTATGTATCCAGTCTGATAGTCTATGTCTCTTTATTGGGGAGTTGAGACCATTTATGTTAATAGATATCAAGGAATAATTGTTTCTGTTTCCTGCCATTTTTGCTTTTTTGGGTTGAGTTGTGTCTGTGTTTTTTTCTTCTTTTAGTTTTCTTGTTTAGGAGATTTCTGGTTTTTACTAGGCTGTAATTTCCCTCCTTGTATTGGGTTTTCCACCTATAATTCGTTGTAGTGCTGGGTTTCTGGTCAGATATTGTGTGAATTTTGATTTGTCTTGAAATATCTTTGTCTCTCTATCGATGGTGATTGATAGTTTTGCTGGGTATAGCAGCTTGGGCTGGCACTTGTGCTCTCTTAAGGAGTGCATGATGTCTGTCCAGGCTCTTCTAGCTTTCATAGTCTCTGTTGAGAAATTGGGTGTGAGTCTGATTGGTCTGCCTTTTTATGTTACCTGACCTCTTTCCCTTACTGCTTTTAGTATTCTTTCTTTACTTTGGGCACTTGATGTTTTTACTATTATGTGTCGGGAGGTATTTCTTTTCTGGTCCAACCTATTTGGAGTTCTGAAGGCTTCTTTTATACTCGTGGTCATCTCATTATTGAGGGTAGGGAAGTTTTCTTCTATGATTTTGTTGAAGATATTTACTGTGCCTCTTAGTTGATACTCTTCTCCCTCTTCTATTCCTATTATCCTTAGGTTCAGTCTTCTCATTGTGTCTTGTATTTCCTGGACATTTTGGGTTAGGAGCTTTTTGTTTTTTGCATCTTCTCTGGCTGTTTTGTCTATGTTTGCAATGTTGTCTTCTGCCCCCGAGATTCTCTCCTCGATCTCTTGTAATCTGTTGGAAATGCTTGCTTCTGTGACTCCTGATTTCTTTTTTTTGGTGTTCTGACTCTAGGGTTATCTCTTTTAGTGCTCTCTTTATTGTGTCAATTTCTGTTTTAATTTCCCTCTTCCATTCCTTTATTTCTTTGGTTATGTTTTCCTCTCGTTCTTTGAGTTCTTTGAGTGTTTTTCTTGTTTCCTCTTTAAAAGCTTCTGAATATTTTTGCTTTTCCTCCCTTTCTTGTTTAAGTAACTCTATCAGCGTCTTGAGGCATGATTTCAGGTCTGTGTCTTCTTTCTCTGGAGTGTTTGGAATTCTGATGTTTGCTACTATCGGAGAGCTGGGTTCTGGTGTTGCTAGATTGTCTTGGTTTCCTTGGGATATACTCTTTCTCTTTCCTCTTGCCATTTTGTTGTCAGTGATATGTTCTTGCCTTTCCCTTGTATCTGGTCTGTGTCCCTGGTACACTTTCCGTGTGCACTCCGCAAAGATCTCTCTACTCCCCGGCAACCCAGGTTCCTGGTGGCAGCTGGGCCAGGCTCAGCTCTGCGTCCTGAAGTCGCCTCGGGGTGGGAACAGAAGTTCCTAAGATCTGTTCCCGGTCACTGGATCGGGGAGGACAGGGCAGGTCAGGGCAGGGGGTGCCCTTTCCGTGTGCACTCCGCAGAGATCCCTCTGCTCCCCAGCTGCCTAGGTCTCCCACTCACCAGTTGCTCAGCCTGTACGAGCCGCCTTTCCGGCTGGCAGTTGGGCCAGGCTCCGCTCTGTCAATTATATTTTATTTATTATAGTAAACATCATGAGACAAAGTCTACCATTGAAGAAGTACTCACAAAGCAATCATAGTCAATATTTTCAAAAAGTTCATTGACAAGTTTATGAAAGATTCTAATTATAAAATAATACATTTATACATCAGATTTGTTGTAAATATAAATTTATTACAATAATTCCACTTTGTACTTTTTCATATTAAGTATTCCAATACAATCTATCACACAGTTTAGTATATTTGCAAAAAATTATATAAAACATACCCATGCAGTTATTTATAACCATTTTAATACTATTAAAAATGCTCCAAACTCAGCTGATTAAGCACATTAAACTTTGAATTCTGAAAGGCTAACATCCAGTGATCCAGATTAGTGAAATTCTAGCATTGTCTGGACTTTATTGTTGAGGTGCAATATAGAATTCCAAACATGTATATGGAGAGAAATTCTATATCTGTTTTCCTCTTAAGCTCAGTATCAAACGATTACCTCATATAAGAAAGAAATACACTCGATTAACTGAACTATAGCCTTGGCCAAATTCAGACTCTTTACTGAGATTAATTAAAGTGCGACGTTTTAAAACATATTAACATAAGAGTTGATAAGAGTAATTAACATGTTTACTGATGACAAACAGCAAGAACTAAGATTAATAAAAACAATCAAATATTTACAGAAAAGAAACTGAAGGAGGTTCTTAAGAATGTACTGTATCTTTTAATGAAGCCTTTCTTTCTTTTTCTTTTTTTTATTAATTTACAATTTTATTTTTTAGCAATAAAATGTATTCATGATATGTCTCTTTGCTTTTGTATAGAAATATTAATTATGGATATAATTAAACTAATTGTTTTTTTTCTTTTTTCTTACCAGTTTATTTATTAAAAAAGAGAAATACATAAACAGATTTTTAAAGGCATTTTGGCATGATATTATATGACTATTTTTGTCAGTACTTAATTCTTTTAGAGGTTTTATAGCATTCGTTGAAATCCCACTAATTACCATAAGCATGAAGAACATGTAGGATAGAACATAACATGGAAACAGATTTCTTGTTGGGTACAAATTAAGCATAATGATCTGTGAATACCAAAAATTGTCACAATGCTATTATTTTAGCTCTTTAATAATTAATAAAGCTCAATGTACTGATAATCTACCTGTAGAGATTTAGTTATATGTGTTTTATAGTATATAAAACATCTATAAAAATAGAATTAACCATGAGTGTTGAACATGAGTCAAAAGTGATAAATTGATTGTGTAATATACATGAAAATATATTTTCTGAAATCACTTATTTGTGAGGCAAGTATTTTTAAGCTGAAAAGATAGACCCAGAAAACAGAGTAAAGGTTTGAAAAATGGACATATTGTTAGATGCCTTGTGAATAATACAATGAATGTTAGCAATGGATTTTCATTGTTGAGATAAAATACCTAACAGAAAGATATGCTTAAACTGTGACCTTTATGTATAGTTCATGGACTCATTCATAGAAAACTCCCAGGGGAAAATGAAAGACAGCTTGTCACACAGAAGAGGAAAATATTGCTCTACTCAATTCCTCTTTTTCCACTTTGTTCAGTCTTGGAAGTCGGGTGTGTCTTCCTAAGTAGTTTAATCTAATCTAAAATGTTTTCATCCACATCCTCAGAGATTCATCTACAAAGACATTTTATATCCTGGGAAATAAGTAAATATTCATCATGATTATTTAATGCTAAAATTTAATTGATTTTAGATAGGAGAACGGTAGTCTTGGTTGTCATCAGTTTGAGAACATTACTAATACATTTTTAGTCAACAAGAATATGTCATTGTCAGATTAAGAAGGACATCATAGCACTTCTATATTTTTCCTTATACCAAGGATCTGACCAGATTTGAATTCTTTACTTTGTTCTCCCTGTCTTCTTTCCTTCTGTATAAGTATAAATGCACCTGTTTGAGTTCTTTGTTGTAAATTTGTGTGTGTTTCTGTGTATCTTCCCCAAACATAGCCTTCTGTTCTCTCTTTTGCAGAACAGCAGAGAAAGCAGAATGTAGGGAAGAAATGACACGATTTACAGATTTTTACAAGAGATTTGTCACTAAATACAAATGACCAAAATAGCAAGCAATATTAAAAATAGATTGACTATCAACTGAAGATATATTGTTGTGTTCAACATATAGGGTGAATATTCAATTGATAAGAATGCCCTCAGTCTGTATTTGTTAGTTTCAGGAAATTATTATCACAAACATGCAAAACTCATAAGGAAGGACATGAAAAGTACATAACTAAAGATTATAGCTGTATATAAATTACTTTAAGTACAAACATTGATTTTTTTGAGAAATCAAGAGAAAATAAAGTTATTTGTTACACTGACTTCTTTTATTTATTTATTTTTTTCAAGGTTGTAATTAAGTATTTGTGCATACATGTACATACACATATGTATATATGTAGCAATAATATAGGAAAAGTGGCTATTAATTTGAGGGGATAGGAGAGAGACTTGAAGGGGTTGGAGGAAGGAAAGGGGGATGGTTTCTTACAGGCAGGTTAGAAATAAAATCAAGGCAAGTACACAGTAGAGTAATAGTAATAAGTATTAGGTGACCTCAAGATATATGGTTTTCTTTGACTGAGAAATCCTGCAAAGTAATAATGTTTTAAAAGATTATTTCTATAATAATAAATAATCTTTTATTTAACAAATAAATTGTTTTTACCATAATGCTTATCATAGTTGGAAATGCAATATGTGTGTGTTGTCTCACAATGTCCCATGACCCTGCAACTGTTACATGAGATTTCATTGTGTATTTGAATTATTATACAGTATCTCCAATAATCTGAGAATATAACAACAACAATTACTAAAGGTAACCCATAAGATATTTATGTCAAAATTGCCAGTTGTTTCTGGTATCTTTCAACATTTTGTTTTTTTCTGTGATAAAATAGAACTTACTATTCAGAATAGTAAGATGATTGCTTATATGTCACATATTTGTTTGAATTACAATATTTACTACCTGGATTAATTCAAATTTCTTATAATATTTTTACATGAGTATTAGTAAATTTTTGTGTTTGTGTGTATTGAATTTTTTTAGCAATGCAACTACATTATTCTTGCTAAGACAGTGTTTATAATGTGTCTTCTGTAGTTTTTTCTGATATGTTAACATATCTGAAATGCCATAAGACTCACAAATTTTAATCTCTTTGATATTCAAAAACATAAGCTTATTTGATCTAAAACAAATTTTAAATACTTTTTTCTTTTTACCTAAAGTTCTCAAAGAAGGTAAATATAGCACTCAGTTTCTATTAGATTATTTCAACTCCTTGTTCGCATTGATTTATTGTAGTTCAGGCTTCATATTGAGTGACTCTTGTAAATATAATGATTTTTTAAAACTTTCTCGGCATTTTCTTTTAGTTTAAGTAAATAGAATAAAGACAAAGATAGTATATCTTAAAATATCTAATTGTTTGTATAATTTGCATGCATTATTATATAATTTATATGTAATAAAATTTAACAAAAATGAATCACAGAGATATTTTAGATAGTCTCTTGCTGTTTGCAAGACAGATGGCAATATTTCTAAAGTTATAAATATAAATTATAGTTTATTTGCCATTGGGTATTCATATGCATAATTTCAGATATATTTGACTACTTATTTTCATAAATATGTAAATATTTTGTTTCATCTTTGGGGACCAAATCTGTGTGTTACATCCAAATAATGATCTAAAGGGAACAAATATCTACTGAACTCAGTTCCAGAATTTATAATGAACCTAATTTGCCAAAGTAAATGACTTTCAGCATCTGACTTTTGAAATTGAATAGAGAATCACAGAGAGAAATGCAATATCTGCACACTGATGCTGAAAATATTCGGAATTTACACCAAAATGAGAGAATAAATAATAATTTTATAACAAACATCAAAATAAAATCTCAAGTTAAAACATTAAATTACTTACATATAGTGTCCCATTTTATGAACACTGAAATGTTCAATGATAATGTGTTTAAACAATTCTGCAAGGGTGGACAGAAGGGGCTGCAACATTTGCAATGTAAATAAATAAAATAATTCATAAAATACATTTTCTTTTGAAAAATGTAAAATTGACTGTTCTAAAATTAATTATTTTACCTCAAATAAGTGTTTACATATGCATAAAAATTCAAATATTCTTACACAGACTAGAGGACACCAATTTTGTTTGTATGTAACCATTTCCTTATAAATCAATGGACTTTAGGAATTTTGACTTTCACTAAAATTGACCTTTAAAGAACTTTATTTAGAGTCAGGCCCACAATGTCCCCACATTTCTACCCAGAAGACAATAGACCTTATAAGATCTTAATGAAAATCAATTTTTCTATATTCAGTAATTAGCTGGTAAAACTAATTAGTTGAGGACCTATAAGAATAGTGTTAAAGGTGATTAAGCCAAGTTAATGATTACAAAAATAATTATATATCCATGGTGAACTTAAGATTATAATTGGACTGTCTTTTCTAGTTAATTAGATAATTAGCAGACATAGATTGTTTAAAAACTTTGAGCAGTTGGTAAGTGACTTCATAGGAAATCTCACATTTACATATGCTCTTTAGGATTATTTGATGCCACAACTCTTTCAAAGTTAATGGGCAACAATGTAATTTTCATTGCTCACAATAATTAGTAGTTATTCAATTAATTGTTTTCTTATTGGTTTCTTTAAATTCCAAATGAAATTTCATCACAATAGCAGTTAACACCAATAAAACTAAAACTAAAATTGTGTACATTTGTTGCTTAGTTTCTTCCAACTACTGATGAAATTATAGATGGTGCTATCTTTTGTCCTTTAATGTTCCTTGTAAACACTGGAGTACTTTTACTGGATAATTCAGTAATAATATTTTACATTTACAACTATTTTTATTCTGATCAAAATTAGATGGTTTCACAGTGTCTTAATTGTTTGTGCCAGGAACACAGTCTTATAAGCACCGTCATTTTCATATGTATACTTTTATCCAGAAAAATATATTTCTCATTTGTTAAATATGATTTATATCAATTTAGAGGTAAATAAATTTGTTAAGTATGATTTATATCAATTTAGAGTTTTATAAGGTCAGTTTCACTTGCTTACGTTGTTTCTTTTTCTCTTTTCCTTTCCTTTTTCTTGTATTTTTGACACTAAAATTCAAATAATGACAGAACCATCTAAAACTAATATTTTCAAAAATAATTTATTTGTAATTATATTTTTGAAAATTTATGTCACATAATAAAGTATGTGTTATAGACATTGAGATTAATTAAATATTTATATTTACCATGCTTATTCAAATGATCCCAGTAATATGTTCAGTAATAAAGTATCTTTGTTCAAAGAAGTCTGGAATTACATTTACTTTATTTTCAGTAATTTGACACTATTCCTAAGATGTGAAAAAAAGTCTACTCACAGTAGATGAAGAAATGTTGATAGGCTAATGTAAGAATACTACCCAAATCAATTCAGTGAAATTTCTTTGTGGCTTAACGAAGGAACGTGGGTGTGGGTGGTTCTGAGCAAGTTCAAAATTTATTTAAAGGCAGCTGCATCACCAAAGTCCCCTTCGGCATGAGTGACAGCTCATAAAACCTGGAATCCTAGGGGCTCTTTAAAATGGGTAGCCTGCTCTAATATTGAAAAGCTATCTCTTCCAGTTGGATTTGGTGAGCTGGGCCTCATCCACATAGTTTCACCAAACTGTTTATTTTAGGTGCTAAATTCTTCCCCACTGCTTCTCACAAGAATCAATGGAGGAGGTACTTGGTGAATCTTGTCAACTCCATAGATTTCCTGAAGCATTTAGTGATTTACTCCCCATACTTGATAAACTTTGCTGAAGATGATGGAGTTTTACCTCCCCTTAAATCATCTGTGTCTTACTATGGTTCTCTCTCTGTTTTAAAGTGGAGAAATTTTCAGCAAAAAAAAAAATGATCCAATTAAATTTAACATTTAAAGTTTACATTCACAGATCATAAACTGAAAGGCAAATATTTTTAAATCACATTCATGCATTATCATGTTTAGTTACATAAATATAGATAAGTATTCACCACATTAAAATTTTGATAGATAATTGTAGAAATCACTGTTTGGTTGGTATTACTATCAAATAGTTATATGTCTCTTTCTACATGTAGAAAAATATCCTATCAGAAGAATGGATTACTAAGAAATTTCCAGACATTTTCCCCCAGGTGCACCACAAACTTGTACTGACAGGATGATTTTCTGTTGATTCCCTGAGCAACCTGGCTTGATTCTCTGATTTCGACCATGGAACAGAATAACTAGAGAAATGAGAAGCTGTGTAAAACAGAAACTGGAAATTTCATGGATGGAGAGGGTCTGGAAGCTCAAAGAGTTGTCTCCTTAGAGTAAAGTCTGTTTGAGTTCTTAAAACTCCTACCTCCACTAGTTTTATGTTCTTTGCTTTGAAGAGTTGGCTAGAGTTGGCTCATACTAAGTCCATGGGGTTTATCAAGTAACCAGTTTCCATATAGGAAGCCTTCTAGACAACCAAAGGAAAAATAAACCCAGACAAGAGGCAAAGAGAAACAGTAAAAGCATTAGATACATATTATAAAACCTTTTCAAATACAAATCATTTGCTGCAAAAAGAACTAGTTAAGCAAAAAGACAAATCTTCCTGGAAGATGTGTATGTAGGAACACGGGATTGGATAACTACATATGAAGCTCCTTCTCTGATTCTTTGGAAGGGTCATGGAGCCTAGACACTTCTCCAGGAGGGGACAACCTTATACTTCTGGTCCTCCAAGTGCTAGAGCCACAGATGTTTGCTACTTTAACCTAGCTCCTCCTTCAAGGTTTCAGGGGGAAACATTTGGCTACTGTAACACATTAAAAGAAGAAATGGCATCCTTGTTTAATCAACAGGGATTACTGAAAGCTTATTAATTTTAACTAGGCTAACACAAATGTGGGGAAAATTTTATCCATGTCATTCAAGCATAAGGTTGGGAAAAGCACAAAAGTATGCAAAAGACATGTGGAATTATATTATATAATATATATTATAATAATATTATATTATATTATATTATTATATTATATTACTATATTAAAAAGTAAAAAAATTACCTTCATAAAAAAAAAATCTCCTGCCTCCAGATACAAAGGAGCCCAAAGTAAAAAAATTAAAATGAACTTATTTTCATCCCCACTGTACTGGCTGGTTTTGTGTCAACTTGACACAAGCTGGAGTTACCACAGAGAAAGAAGCCTCTCTTGAGAAAATGACCTCATGAGATTCAGCTGTAAGGCATTTTCTAAACTAGTGATCAAAAAATGGCCCAGCCAATTGTGGGTGGTGCCTTTCCTAAGCTGGTAGACCTGGGTTCTATAACAAAGCAGGCTGACCAAGCCAGGGGAAGCAAGCCAGTAAGGCACATCCCTCCATAGCCTCTGCATTATCTCCTGCTTCCTGACCTGCTTGAGTTCCAGTCCTGACTTGTGTTGGTGATGAAGACTGATGTGGAAGTGTAAGCTGAATACTCCCTTCCCTGGACAACATGATTCTTGGTCAAGATGTTTTTTGAAGGAACAGAAACACTGACTAAGACACCAACCAACTAGAAACATTCCTCTCAGAGCAAATTACATACTTGAAAACAATTTCCATGTAAGAAGAAAATGAAAGTGTTCTGTGAATGATGATCAATCATATAAAATGCAATAGATGGTGAGAGAGAGGGAGAGAGACAGATACAGAGACACAAAAAGACAAACAGAGAGAGACAGACAGAGACAGAGAGAGATAGACAGACACACAGAGAGAAAGACAGCCACAGAGAGACAGAGAGATTCAGAGACACCAAGACAAAGAGATTAATCAAGATAAGTAGTGGACTTATTGACTGCCACTCATAAACAGACCTGCATTAAGGTATATAGTAATAATAAAGACATTGTCACTATCTGAATGAGTTTGTTGGAATATTTATCTGATTAAATATAAGGGATTTTCATTAAATTATATTGAAGATCTTAGCTATTTTAAAATAGAGTACTGTTTCATAAGGAATACTTTATATATCAATAAAATGCTAATTACTTGTATGTAGTTTGAAGAAACGGCTTGGTTGATAGGACATTTTAACCATAAGTAATCAAATGTTCATTGCTAGAGTTGATTAACTGGAGTTAGCAACCAAAGAAAACCAAGAAGAAAACAAGCATAAATTAAGATTCCTAATATTTACTGTCAAATGGTAATCTGTGGTGCTCAGGTATCAGAACATGCTGATTACTTAAGAAGACAACTGATCTCATAACAATGTCAATATTAGACAGGTAATATTAGCCCTAAAGTAGTATTTAGCTTTCTGAGTCTCAAACTGGACTTTAGGTCTTGAATTAAAATAGAACCGATAAAATAATAAGTAAATAAATAAATGATGTAACTTTACAGTTTAAAAAATGCTAAGCATAAGGAAACAATAAGCCCAAATAACTGGCCTTATACAATACATTTAATGAGCCTAACAAATGAAAGAGAATGTGGTTCTGTATGGAAAACAGATCCAAATATTCAACAGAATCAATGCAGATCACAGAGGCTCCCATGAGCTGTCCAGTTGTCTCACAGAAACAGAATCCAAATCATATGGTGGATCATAATTTAAAAGAGGAAACTCTATAGCTGGTCAGTCACCCACACAGGGGAATAGCAAAAGTTTGGAGACTCCTGCAGTTGGAGATGGGATTTCTTACAGAGTAACAGACAGCCTGGGATTTAGAAGAGGTTTTTCTGGAAGGCACACTTTGTTGGGTGAAAACAAGAAAGCACAGAAATCAATACTGAAATTTCTAACTCTGAAGCAGGCAAGAGGAAAAGGGAGATACTGACAGTGCAGTTTTAATGTAGAACTGCTGAGTCAGTAATCTTTTATGACCAATTATAATCTCCAAATATGATTCATTTGATAATGTCAGTTCTTCTTTATTATTCAAAGTGTTCAACACATCATAGATATTGTGTGTGAACACTTGAAAACCCCTTTGGGAGAAAACAAAGTAATTATAAAAATTGACATTGAAGTAGGCTTACAAAGAATTATATAGTTAGGAAATTGAGTAAAACATAGAGACAAATAGAATACTTTTCAGTCAACTCCACAGTTTTATGAATTTCTTTTCTCTGGATACATTGAACTATTGAGCAAATGCTTGACCCAGGGCTGGGTCCTCTCTGAATTAGCCAAGAGGGAAGAGTTTGGGGTGTGAGATGAGGGGGAATGACATGGTCTTACAAGAGAGTAAGGTTGCTTTCTATAAGAATGTATGCCTATGTTGACTTTAAGTTCCTCAGAAGGAAACAGATGCAGGCCTATAGATCTATCAGTATTGTTGCTAACAGCTGGGTGCCTAGATAAAAGATTTTTTTTCAATAGTCTCTTTTCTGACCAGGTAGCCAGAAATTCCTTACTGACTTGGCTGAGCTCCTTAAGTTTTTGTGAAACAGAAAGAAAAGTAAAATTATCAAAACCTTTTAACCAAGTAAATATGCATAGAAACATATACATTCATATAAACATTTGCCTTTTCATTCACATTCCCATTTACACACTAAAGAATTCACATATTTACTCGGCCCAACCACCTGGCTCATCTACTCCACAGGTGTTCATGCAAGCATCAATATATACATATACTTAGACATATGTACAGACAGACATATCAAAATGTATGAATATATGTATGGATGGATGTATGGATAGATGGACAGATGTTGAATGGATGGATGAATGGATAGATGAATAAAATGAATATGACAGTGGCCTTCAACACAAACGATCCAAACAATAACTGTCTTTTTCTCTGACCTTTCTATACCTTCTCAGACAAAAACAATTCTTTAGAAAACTAGTCTAGAGACAAAATGTTACATAAAAAGGGAGTTACAGAAGGATATCGATATTAAGTTCGAAGGAATATTTTATTATAATATATTTATTATAAGTTCAAAGCAAAAGACTGTCATGGCCTCCCATTATCATAGTGCATACCTGTAGTTTTAATATTGGATGTAAACATTTTATACCATGAACATATATTTGTCCCAAGTCGATAACTCTTTTCAGTGTACTTATGGAAGGCCACTAAATTTTTTATTATGCAGCCTTCACTGATAATATGAGGGGGTAAATTCTGTTTTTGATTCAAACTTTATTATATAATTTTAGCAAAGCAGCTAAGATCATGTTTATTTTTAAATTGAACAACTTTATTTTAAAAAACAAAGATAAATGTACAGATTTTTAAAGTATTTTTGCATAACAGTATATAAATACATTTTTTGTCAGTCCTTAATTTTTTAAAGGTTTGATAGTATGCCTTAAAATCTTACTAGTTACAATGAGCATAAAGCACCTGTAAAACAAGATGTAACCAGGAAATAGTCCAAGTTTTCTTGCTGTGGAAGGATTAAGCATGATTTTTCATCATTGTTTTTTTTTTTTGGACTTTTTTTTACTGAACTTCATATAGTCTGTGAGTTGTTTCTGGGGTGTTCAGAGCTTTCTGGGTGACTGCATATTATGTCTGTTCTTTTCTGACTGGGTTATCTCACTCAGGATGATATTCTCTAGATGCATCCATTTTCTTAAGAATTTGGTTAAGTCATTGTTTCTGATAGCTAAGTAGAACTCCATTGTGTAAATACACCACAATTTTTGTATCCATTCATCTACTGAAGGACATCTGGGTTCTTTCCAACTTCTGGCTATTATAAATAGGATTGCTATGAACATTGTGGTCCATGTGTCTTTGTTATGTTGGAGCTTCTCTGGGGTATATGCCCAGAAGTGGAATAACTGGGTCTCAGGGTAGTACTATGTCCAGTTTTCTGAGGAACTGCAAGACTGATTTTCAGAGTGGTTGTACCAGATTACAACCCCACCAACAGTGGAGAAATGTTTCTGTTTTACCACTTCATTGCCAGCCACTGCTGTCATCTAAATTTTATCTTACCCACTCTGACTGGTGTGAGGTGGAATCACAGGGTTGTTTTGATTTGCATTTCCCTGATGGCTAAGGATGTTGAGCACTTCCTTATATGCTTGTCAGCCATTCGATAATCCTCAATTGAGAACTTTTTATTTAGATCTGTATCCCAGTTTTTAATATCGTTGTTTGATTCTCTGGTGTCTAACTTCTTGAGTTCTTTGTATACATTGGATATTAGGTCTCTATGAGATGTGAGGTTGGTAAAGATCTTTTCCCAATCTGCTGGCTGCCATTTTGTACTCTTAACACTGTCCTTAGCCAAACAAAAACTTTGTAATCACACTAAGTCACATTTATTGATATTTGGCCTTAGAGCACAAGCCACTGGTGTTCTGTTCAGGATTTTTTTTTTTCCTATGCCAATGTGTTCTAAGGTTTTCCCTACTTTCTCCTCTAATACTTTCAGTGTATCTGGTTTAATGTGGAGATCTTTGATTCACTTGCACTTGAGCTTTGTACAAGGAAGTAAGAAAGGGTCTATTTTTCTTCTTATGCATGCTGGGTGCCAGTTGGACCAACACCATTTGTTGAAGAAGCTGTCCTTTTTCTATATAATCTTTACAGCTCCTTTGTCAAAAAAACAAGTGACCATATATGTCATGGCTCTTTTCTGTATCTTGTATTCTATTCCATTCATCTATGTGCCTATCTCTATACAAGTACCATGCCATTTTTTTTTTTTAACACAATAGTCTTGTAATATAGCTTGGGGTCAGGGATGGTGATTCCCACAAATGTTTTCTTGTTGTTGAGGATGTATTTCAGTATTCTAGGTCTTTTGTTATTCCAGATGAAACTGCATATTGCTCTATCCAAAGCTATGAAAAATTCCATTGGAATTTTGATGGAGATTACACTGAATATGTAGATTGCTTTTAGTAATATGGCCTTTTTACAATATTGTTCCTCCCAAACCATGAGCATTGGAGATCTTTCCATTTTCTGAGATCTTTTTTGATTTTCTTCTTTAGATATTTGAAGTTCTTGTCATACAGGTCTTCACTTGCTTGGTTAGAGTCACACCAAGGTATTTCATATTGTTTGTGACTATTGTGAAGGGTATCTTTTCCCTAATTTCTTTATCCACATGTTTGTTCTTTGAGTAGAGAAAGGCTACTGATTTGAGTTAATTTTGTATCCAGACACTTTGCTGAACATCTTTATCAGTTTTAGAAGTTCTCTGGTGGAATTTTTGGGTTCACTTACTTCAACTACCATGTCATCTGCAAACAGTGATGTTTTTACTTCTTCCTTTTCAAGTTGTATCACTTTGATTTCCTTTTGCTCTCTAATTTCTCCAGCCAGGACTTCCAGTACTATGTTAAATAGGTAGGGGGAGAGTGGGCAGCCTTGTCTAGTCCCTGATTTTAGTGAGATTGCTTCAAGTTTCTCACAGTTAACTTTGATGTTGGCTATTGGTTTGCTGCATATTGCTTTTATTATGTTTAGGTATGGGGCTTGGATTCCGGTTCTTTTTAAGACTTTTAACATGAAGAAATGTTGATTTTAGTCAAATGATATCTCAATAACTAGTGAGATGGCCATGTTTTTTTTTTTTCTTTGAGTTTGTTTATATGGTGGATTACATTGATGGATTTCCGTATACTGAACCATCATTTCATCTCAGAGATTAAGCCTACTTGATCATGGTGAATGATAATTTTGATGTGTTCTGGGATTTGGTTTGCAAGAATTTTTTTGAGTATTTTTGCAACAATGTTCATAAGTGAGATTGTTCTGAAGTTCTCTTCCTTATATTTTTTGATAACTTTTGGTTGAAAATCTATTTTATTTGATATTAGAATGGCCATTTCAGCTTGCTTCTATGGGCTGTTTGCTTGGAAGTTTTTTCCCAACCTTTTACTCTGAGATAGTGTCTGTCTTTGTCTGTGAGATGAGTTTCCTGTATGCATTTAAATGCTGGGTTTTATTTATGTATACAGTCTGATAGCCTATATCATTTTATTGGATAACTGAGTCTATTTATGTTAACAGATATCAAGGAATAGTCGTTGCTGATTCCTGCTATTTTTGCTTTTGAAGGTAGAATTTTGCCTGTGTGTCATTCTTCTTTTGGTTTTCATGCTTATTTTTACTAGGATGTAGTTTCCCTCCTTGTATTGGTTTGTTTCCACCAATAATTCATTGTAGTGCTGGGTTTGTGTTCAAATATTGTGTAATTTAATTTTGTTTTGTAATATCTTTGTCTCTCCATATATGGTGATTGAGTGTTTTGCTGGGTATAGCAGCCTGGGGTGATACTTCTGTTCTCTTAGGGTCTGCATGATGTCTGTCCAGGATCTTCTTGTTTTCATAGTCTCTGTTAAAATGTCGCCTGTGATTGGTCTGCCTTTATATGTTCCATGATCTTTTTTCCTTACTGCTTTTAGTATTCTTTCTTTGGTTTCGGCACTTGGCATTTTGACTATTATGTATCGGGAGTAATTTCTTTTCTGGTCCAATCTTTTTGGAGTTCTTTACGTGTCATTTATGCTCATAGGGTAGGAAAGTTTTCTTCTAAAATTTTGTTGACGATATTTACCATGCCTCTTAGTTGATATTCTTCTCCCTCTTCTATTCCTACTATTCATCATTTTGGTCTTCTCACTGTGTTCTAGATCTCCTGGATATTTTGGGTTAGGAGCTTTTTGGCCTTTTCGTCTTCACTAACTGTATTGTTTATGTTTTCCATGTTGTCTTTGGCCCCCAAGTTTCTCTCTTCCATCTCTTTTTGTCTGTTGGAGATGCTTACATCTGTGACTCCTGATCTCTTTTTTAGGTTTTCTACATCCAGAGTTGTCTCTTTTAGTGTTTTCTTTATTGATTCCATTTCCATTTTAAATTCCTTCTTCAATTCCTTTGTTTCTTTGGTTCTGTTTTCCTATAGTGCTTTGATTTCTTTGAGTGCTTTTCTTGTTTCCTCTTTAAAAGCTTCTATTTCTTTCTGCTTTTCATCACATTCTTGTTTAAGGATCTCTATCATCATCTGGAGGTATGATTTTGGGTCTGAGTCTTCTTTTTGTGGAGTGTTTGACATTACACTGTTTGCTGTGATGGGAGAGGTGGGTTCTGGTATTGCCAGGTTTTCTTGGTTTCTATTGGGTAAGTTCTTTTACTTGCCTCTTGCCATCGTGTTATCTGTGACTATGTGTGGTCTTGTTGTCACTGAGTGGTTCTTGTCTCTTCTGTGTACCTTGCCTGTGTCCCTGGACATCTGCTCTTCCCAGTGGCAGATGGCCTGAGCTGTTGTTCTGCCAGCAAGGGCCCTGCAGGTAGAAACCTAGTCCCAAGGACAGAGTTCCTGTTCCCCTGAACCAATGGGGAGGGGGATGACATGCCCTTTCTGCTTGCTCAGCCCAGACATCCCTTTGCCCTGGCTACTTGCAGCACATTTTCACCAGTACTCTGTCCCTGTTTGGATCTCAGCTGTTCCAGGTGGCAGATGGCCTGAGCTTTTGGTCCACATGCAGGAGTCCTCCTGGTATAAACAGAGTCCCTATGGCAGAATTCCTGCTCCCATGAACCAATGAGGGGGGTGAGCATTCTGTGTGCTCAGCCCAGACCTCTCTGTACCCTGGCTACTTGTAGAGCAGTATCACAAGGACTGTGTTCCTGGATCTCCCTAAGATCATCTTTTAAAAACTTCTTTCTAATATTGATTGAATCAAATCAAGAATTCATAAATCATCAATTCATTCAAACAGAGTTAATTCATGAAAGTTATCTTTACAATGATCTGCAGGTAATCTGATCAATAGGTTGGGCTAATGTCTAGGGATTGCTCCATTAATTTAATGATAACAGGGACGACCTATCAGCAGCAATAATTAATCTTGAGATAAAGTCCCTTTGGGCCCTTGCTTCATAGATGTTCCCTCTGACAGATCATGAAAAGTAGTGCGCCACTTCCATGAAGACTATCTGCTACCCTTAGATGAGATGGCTCTTGACAAGCCCTAAAAGGGGAGTAGGTAGGATTGAGGTTAATTAGTCTGTGCTGAATGTGTCTCTTTTTACATTTTCCAATCCTGTACTTATACAATATTTATATTGTATTAGATATTATATATAATTATGTTTTTAAACTTTATACTTGTATCTAAACAAAACATATACATACATTTTTTATCTCATTTCTTCTAAAAGATATAAGATTAACCAAATTGCTTAGCTAGAATACATTTTATTTACAGTATTTCCAGGGCTGATTTGTCAATTTACCTTTATATTCACTGGTGCTATAGGAATAAGCAGGAAGAGAAAATTTCCTCACTGCTGGGTTAAATTGGGAATTCATTTTAATTTATTATAATTCAAATTTTAAAGAAACAGACCTTAAATTTTTACTTCTTTTTTAAACCTTTAACCTCTGTCCTGTAGTACTTGCTGTTCTCACAATTGTTATGTTTGTTTGTTTGTTTGTTTTTTCTTTTTTCTTTTTTTGCTACAGTATCAAGAATGATATTTGCCACTAATTTACTACATGGGCTTGTCATTTACTATAAATTGTATGATGTACACTGAAAAAAAATTAATGACATGCATAGTAATTACTTTAGAAATAATAAGTAAAATAAACAAACACACAAAAAATATCTGATGTTTTTTCAAATTTAATTACCTGAATATCATAAAAGAATGTGATTATGCAACTAATAAACATTGAAAATCTTTGTATTGTCTATACAGTATGCAAATATTTAGAATGTATTAATGATGAAGAGAAAATAAAATGCACATGTACATTAAGTGGGATACAATGGAATTGAGTATGGGTGTAGAGATAGGATTACTTGAATTGAATTATATATTTGGATCCCAGTATCTACAATTAAATGTAAATTCTAAAGTTAACACCTATAATCCATTCTGGGGACTGTTGCCCAGTCCATCAAATTATGATTTCTAGTCCAGTGAGTAATTTTGTCTTTAAAAAAGTCATATGACAGTAATACAGATATACATATGGAAATAATTGTCCATCAAATGTTCAACAATTACATAGATTTTGTTGTAAGTATTAATATCCTTTAGTAGCCGCAAACAGATGTATATTATTTTTCTAATAATAAAGGTTTTTTATATGCTCATTCTTCATTTTTTTTTCCTTATCCGCAATTATTTTCCCCCATGGTTATTTTCTACAGTTTTCCTCTGAGCTTCCCTATCCCACAGATCATTTTCTGTTTCAATATAATGATGTTCCATACAGAAGTAATTTGTTAATATTATATTTATAGATATAAACATGATTGTAGAAAATACTTATGAAGATATATGTCACTTTGTTTTTTTTTCCGTTGTTTAACAACTTTATTTTACAAAACAAAGATAAATGTACAGATTTTAGGCATTTTTTGCATAAAATTATACTATACATTTTTGTCAGTACTTTTTTTTTCAGATTTTAAAATATTTTTTACATAAAGCTGTATGAATATATTTTTAGTCAGTACTTGATTTTTTTAAAGGTTTGATAGTATGCATTGAAAACTTAATATTTACAATGAGCATAAAGTACATGTAAAAATGTAACATGGAAATAGTCAAAGTTTTCTTGTTGTATAAAGATTTTTGTTTTGTTTTGTTTTGTTTTCTTTATTTCTTGGACTTCATACAGTCTGTGAGTTGTTTCTGGGGGAGTAAAAGCCTCTGGGGTTAGCATCCAATTATCAGTGACTGCATATTATGTCTGTTCTTTTGTGACTGGGTTATCTCACTCAGAATGAAATTCTGTAGATGCAGCCATTTTCTTAAGAATTTGGACAAGTCATTGTTTCTGGTGGGTGAGTAGTATTCCATTGTGTAAATGTACCACAATTTTTGTATCCATTCATCTTCTGAAGGATATCTGGGTTCTTTCAAGATTCTGGCTATTATAAATAGAGCTGCTATGAATATTGTGGTGCATATATCTTTGTTGTGTACTATAGTGTCTCTGGGGTATAAGCCCAAAAGTATAATAGCTGGGTCTTCATGTAGTATTATATCCAATTCTCTGAGGTATCCCCAGACTGATTTCCAGAGTGGTTGTATTAGTTTGCAACCCCACCAACAGTGGAGAAGTGTTGCTCTTTCTCTGCAACCTCGCCAGAATCTGTTTTCATCTGAGTTTTGGATCTTGGCCAATCTGACTGGTGTGAGGTGGAATCTCAGGGTTGTTTTGATTTGCATTTTACTGATGGCTAAGGATGTCGAGCACTTCCTCAGATATTTCTCAGCCATTCGATATTCCTCAACTGAGAACGTTTTGTTTAGCTCTGTACCCCATTTTTAAATAGGGTTATTTGATTCTCTGCTGTCTAGCTTTTTGAGTTCTTTGTATACCTTAAATATTAGGCCTCTATCTAATGTGGAGTTGATAAAAATCTTTTCCCATTCTGTTGGCTGCTGTTTTGTTTTCTTGACAATGTCCTTAGCCTTCCAGAAACTTTGCAATCTCATGAAGTCCCATTTGTTAATGTTTGACCTTAGATCTTGAGCCATTGGTGTTTTGTTCAGAAAATTTTCTCCTGTGCCTATATGTTCTAAAGTTTTCCCTACTTTCTCATCTAATACTTTCAGTGTATCTGGTTTAATGTGGAGATCTTTGATCCACTTACACTTGAGCTTTATACAAGAAGATAAGAAAGGGTCTATTTTCATTCTTTTGCATGTTGAGTGCTAGTTGGACCAGCACAATTTGTTGAATAGGCTGTCCTTTTTCCATTGAATGTTTACTGCTCCTTTGTCAAAAATCAGATGACCATATATGTGAGGGCTCATTTCTGGATCTTCTATTCTATTCCATTGATCCACATGCCTATTTCTGTACCAGTACCATGCAGTTTTCAACACAATTGCCCTGTAATATAGCTTGAGGTCAGGGATAGTGATTCCCGCAGATATTTTCTTGTTTTTGAGGATGGATTTCGCTATTCTTGGTCTTTTGTTGTTCCATATGAAATTGCACATTGATCTTTCCAATTCCATGAAGAACTGGGTTGGAATTTTGATGGAGATTGTGTTGAATCTGTAGATTGCTTTTGGTAGAATTGCCATTTTTAAAATGTTGGTCTTTCCAATTCATGAAATGGGAGATCTTTCCATTTTCTGAGATCCTCCTCAATTTCCTTCTTTTGAGGTTTGAAGTTCTTTTCATACAGGTCCTTCACTTGCTTAGTTAGAATCACACCAAGGTATTTCATAGTTTTTGTGACGATTATGAAGGGTACCTTTTCACTAATTTCTTTCTCCACATGTTTGTCCTTTGAGTATAGGAAGGCTACTGATTTGTTTGAGTTAATTTTATATCCAGCCACTTCGCTGAACTTGTTTATCAGCTGTAGCAGTTCTCTGGTGGAGTTTTTGGGGTCACTTAAGTACACTATCATGTCATCGGCAAAGAGTGATGTTTTTATTTCTTCCTTTGTGAATCGTATCCCCTTGATCTTCTTTTGCTGTCTAATTGCCCCAGCTAAGATTTCCAGTACTATGCTGAATAGGTAGGGAGAGAGTGGGCAGCCTTGTCCAGTCCTTGATTTTAGTGGGATTGCTTCAAGTTTCCCACCGTTAATTTTGATGTTGTCTGTTGGTTTGCTGTATATTGCTTTTATTATGTTTAAGTATGGACCTTGGATTCCTGTTCTTTCCAGGACTTTTAATATGAAGGGGTGTTGAATTTTGTCAAATGTTTTCTCAGCATCTAGTGAGATGACCATGTGATTTTTTTCTTTGAGTTTGTTTATATGGTGGATTGCCTTGATGGATTTCCTTATATTAAACCATCCCTGCATCCCAGGGATGAAGCCTACTTGGTCATGATGAATGATCATTTTGATGTGTTCTTGGATTCGGTTTGCAAGGATTTTGTTGAGTATTTTTGCATCAATGTTCATAAGTGAGATTGGTCTGAAGTTCTCTTTCCTTGTAGGGTCTTTGTGTAGTTTAGGTACGAGGCTTATTGTAGCCTCAAAAAATGAGTTGGGTAGTATTCCATTTGATTCTATCTTTTGGAATAGTTTGGAGAGTATTGGTGTTATATCCGCAATAAATGTCTGATAAATTTCTGCACTGAACCCGTCTGGACTTGGGCTTTTTTTAGTTGGGAGGCATTTGATGATTTCTTCTATTTCTTTAGGTGTTATAGGGTTATTTAGATGGTTTACTTAGATATATTTCACTTTGTAATTTAATAATAGTGATAACATTTATTGATTAAACTTATACTAGCTACATTTTAACATATTGAGATTGATTAATATATTAAATATTCATATATTAGGTGCATAAATTGTACATTTACATACCCATTGATGAGGCATAAAATTTCATTCTCAGAGGGCATTACGGTTATTAATTTAATGAAAATGCTTTACAAAATAAATGTACATATTTGTGTGTGTGTATGTGTGTTTGTGTGTGTGTGTGAGAGAGTGGTGTATAAAGCACTATTGTTTTTGCGGTCCTGTATTAGTTTGTAGAGCTTAAAAAGGGATTTCAAACGTGGTGTTAAAGTGCCGTCCTCTCTCAGCATATTGTCATCTGTAATTATCTTTAGTATACATGTATTTTAGTTTGTTATAATTTTAATACATAGGTATTCATAAAATATTTAATGCTGCTATTAAAGTGAAATTTCAGAGTTTAAACTTTATTACCTTAATAACAGTGAAGCTGGACATATTTTAATGATATCATGAAAATTGATTTTTTTCATTTTTGAGATGGTCGTCAAAACCTTGATCATCTATTCTAGATTGATAGTTTTACTGTTCAATTTATTCACTGAAATCCCTCATATATTCAAGAAATACATTTAAATTAATTTACCATGGTAAACTATTAGTTGCATTTTCTTAAATTCCCTGAAAAAGACCAATTTCTATGTCAAAACTCTTGAGGATTTGGGTTTTGGTTAACTTTTTAATCTAGTTGGTCAATACTTTTTAATCCTAGTGTATCTGGGAATCACCTAGGGAACTTTTAAAAGTAATAATGTCCTCTTCTGAAAATTTGATCCATTTGATTTACAATAGTTCTTGGCATTACATGGCTTAGATGTGCTCCCAGAAGACTTCTGTGATAATCACTGGATTAAAGGCAAGCAAGGATTTCACTGCATATGCTAAAGAAACAGTGTGAAATAAGCACTGTATGTGTCAAAGAGGCTCCATCAAACAGGCAATGTGTAACCACTTCTTCAAGACAATGGATACATTTAGAGAATATCATCCTGACTGAGGTAACCCAGTCACAAAAGAACAGACATAATATGCAGTCACTGATAATTGGATGCTAGCCCCAGAAAGCTCTGAACATCCCAGAAACAACTCAAAGACTATATGATGTTCAAGAAAAACAAAGGCCAAAAAAAAAAGGATGAAAAATCATTATGTTTAATTTTTGCAGACCAGGAAAACATTGACTATTTCCAGGTTACATCTTGTTTTACATGTGCTTTTTGCTCATTTTAACTACTAAGATTTTAATGCATACTGTCAAACATTTAAAAAATCCAAGTACTGGCAAAAATGTATTCATATACTTTTATGCAAAAATGCTTTTAAAATCTGTACATTTATCCTTGTTTTTGAAAATAAAGTTCAATTAAAAAAAAAGAAATAGTTTGGATGGATAATGTCACCCTAAGTTGCTGAACCTTCTTTTCTAGGTGTATGTTGCCTTAGATTTTCTCACTAGTGTTTTTACAATTTTATTACTTTTCTGGACATTTTCTAGTGAGGTTATTTTTATTGTTATTATTGTTAGGTGATTTCTAATTAGTTCTTATTTTAATCTTGTTTTGTTTTGTTTACTTCATAAGAAAGACACTCACTGAAGCAGTAATTTTTTTTTTTTTTTGTAATATTTGGGAGGTTTTTTTATGACAGCCAACCACTTAACCTTGATACTCCCTCAGTATTACATGAAGGTGTTATTGTGTTGACATAGCTATCAGCTGGGACTAGACACACTGTAACTTGTTCTCTGGTTTTGGCTAGTTAGGGTTTTCTATGATTGTCTCTAGTTTACCAAAAATGAACATGGGTGAGAACAACATTTATCCACAGTTATAGTGATATGTGTTTAGACTCAGTTAAAGAATTATGCTTGGAGATTAATGTGGCTACCAAAGACCCTCCTCTAAGATTCATAACTTCACTAGCCTAGAGTAATTGACAAATAGGATAATAAGAGACATGACTTTTGCTTGCTTAGGGCAGGACATTGATTCACTCAGACATCTTTTTGTCTCAGGCATGATATGAATTACATTTTTCAATTTTGTGATTATCTTGTCATGATGCTCAATGGTGTAGTTCTTAGGTATCACAGCAATTCAGAAAATATCTACCCACAATACTGCAGCTATGTGTCTCTCCTAACAAGACCTAATAACAACAGTAATAGACATGCTACCAAGTAAAAGAAATATCTAGGTGTCTCACCTCTAGACATAAAATTACAACTATTTATCCTGTTGGAAGAAGGCACGGGTTGAAAAAAAAAAACTGGATAGAAGAAAGAGAAGAAAGAAATGGTGTATTATTAAGTTATTTTATTGCATATTTTCTGATTTTACATTTCAAATGTTATCCCATTTCCCTCCAACCTGCTCCCATACCCTTTCCCCTCCACTTATTTCCATGAAGGTACTCCTTTTCCTAATTAAGCTCCTCACCTCCGTGCCTAGGCATTCCCCTACACTGGGAAAAAGCACCTTCACTGGAACAAAGGCCTGTTCTCCCACTGATGCCAGACAATGTTATCCTCTGCTCCATATGCAACTGGAGTCATGGGTCTCTCCATATGTACTCAGTGTTGGTGTTTTAAACAATGGGAGTTGAGGAGGGTTTGGTTGGTTTATAATGTTGTTTTTCCCATGAGGTTGCATGGGAACCTTTTAGCTCCTTCAGTTCTTTCTCTAGCTCTTTCATTGGGGACTCTGTGTTCACTCCAATGGTTAGCTGCAAGCATCCCCAACTGTCTTGGTATTACTCTGACAGAGCCTCTAAGGAGGCATCCATATCTGGCACCTTCCAGTGAGCACTTCTCTGCATCAGCAATAATGCTTGGGTTTGGTGGCTGTAGAGGAATCCTCGGGTGAGGCTGTCTCTGTTTGATCTTTTCTCCAATCCCTGCTCCTCTATTTGACCTTGTATTTCCTCTAGTGAGTGTTTTGTTCTTTCTTCTAAGAAGGACTGCGGCATCCACATTCTGGCCTTTCTTTTGTTTGAGCTTCATGAGGTCTGTGCATAATATTAATACTTAAAAGAAAGTGAAAGATATTTGTTACCAATCACAGGCTTTGCACATATCACTGTTTGTGACTGTGTACCTTCATGTAATTCTACATTCAGATGATATGTATACACATATGAAAATAAACATTCTCATTGAAATAAGATTTTTTAAGCACACAATAAATTATGAAGTAACTGCATTCAACAGTTTTTTGTTATGAAGCACAGAGGCATAAAAGCAGACATTTACTAGTAAATAATTGATAGGTTTTATTTATATTACTTTCTTGTCAATTGTATGAGACATATCAAGTATTATAAACATCTTGGCTGTTTCAAATAAGTTGAGTGATTTTTTTTTTTTGTTTTATTATTTGAAGCTATCATGCATAAGAACTAGGTCCTTAGATTTCCCCTTTTCTCAGTACACTGATAATGGCTTTGGTCACCCGTGTTACCAGAAATATATTTCTGCTAACATATTCTTTATGCCTGGTCCTCATATTAAATTATATTTAACATTATTGATCCAGACTGTGTTTGTGATTCTCCTTTCACAAAGACACTTTGATATTTTACGTTTGCTCCATTATGTTAATGTCTTCAGATTACTATTCTACACAAATCTTCCCTTCAGATTCACCTAACTGCTTATCCAACATAGTAATTTACTCTCATCTGTATGTGGTATATATATATATATATATATATATATATATATATATATATATATATATATATATATGATACCAATTATAATTTTCCATGACTAATTTCATGTACATTGTTATTCATTATTACATTTATTTATTTTTATTCATTGTTATTTTGAGAGCGTGACATGCAGGCATGTCACATTGACTATGTGATTATTTGAGGTTACAGAACTTTCTGTATTTCTACTTTGCTGGTTTCTAAGGTTCACCTCAAATTCTAAACAAGTTTCTTTACCATATAATCTGTCTCTAAGACCTTGTAATTATAATTTTTAAAGGTAAGTATGTTACTATGTGTCTCAGGCAGGCTTAAAATGATGATGATGTTACCTCTCTTTGATAACACTTTACTTAGCCAAATTTTATTCAAATGATTGGTAGGTTTGTGCTTCAAAGAAATAGCATCAGGATTGAATGTGATGAGCTACCTTGAAATATTTCTCAAAAAAGACTAGGTACTAAAATTTGGTTGTACCTAAATAGTTTTAGATATTTATTCCTCTACTAACAACTTTCAAAATGAGCTATGAGCTGTTTAAGGGTGAAAAAAATGTTATGTAAAATTTAAAAGCCATTTATTGATATTTCATAATACCAATTTGATTCAGTAAAGGCTTTAAATCTTTGTTTATTTAACTAATGGTTGCCTTTTACCCAATTGGAAATATATTTATTCATGGGTGACTGGCATAAATCATAAGCTTAATAATAAAACAATAACCGTTTTCTTAAATATTTATAACTTATATTTTAACTTGAATTGATATTATACCACAATTAGTATTTTTGTTTTTACTTTTTAATAGAAACATTTCTCAAAGTTTTAATTATATCTAATATAATGATATTTGTCAAATATACCTTATTATAATGCTTAATCAAAAGAATAAAAGGAAAATTATATGTGAAAATAATATAATGTATGCTATCCTATTTCAATATATTTGTAAGTTTATAATATTAAAATACAAATTTGTATACATTAGGTGATTATTCCTGTATAAATACACATATGAAATTATATTTAATAATAAAGAAAAATGAATTTGTACAATAAAACCTATGAGTCATGAAGGAAAATAAGTTTTCTCTTTAAACACTATTACAGTTATATATTTTTTCATAGTATACAAGTGAATCAGCCTTCTTATTATTAAAAAAGTAAGAAGTGCACTTTGATCCTATGAAAATCTAACATATGGAAACTGGTCTGGCCTCTATCTGTGCCCAGAGCAACAGGAAGAGCAGACACATGGCCATCAGAACTAGCACACTGCCCACAGAAAAATGAGCACCCAGAGGAGACAAAGGAGCACTATCACTACTGAGCCCATGGGCCTCCATCCGCACCCAGAGCTAGTATCACCATCAGAACTCACAGCCTTCCCACAGAGGGCTGAATACCTAGGACTGATCTCCCTCTGGAGCCCACAGCCCACAGATGCACAGAAAAAACAAGCTCCATTCAGAGACAAATGCTCAACTAATATCAAAAACAAGAAGATGGCAAGAACAAGCACAAGAATCTAAGTAACAGAAACAAAGACACCCTGGCAACATCAGAATTCATCTCTCAGAAAACCACAAGTAGTGTATTTCCAAACACACCACATAAACAAGATTTGTACTTAAAATTGTACCTCATGCTGATCATAATGGGCCTCCAGAAGCATAGGAGTGACTCCTTTAAAGAACTACAACACGCAAGAACAAGTGCAAACCCTTAGAGAAACAAAGGAAAATACAAGCAAACAGATGAAGAAATTGAACAAAATCATCCAAGCTCTAAAAAGAGAAATGGAAAAAAATAAAACACAAGAGACAACTCTAGAGGTAGAAAATCTAGGAAAGACATCAGGAGTCATAGATGCACGCATCACCAACAGAATACAAGAGATGGAAAAGAGAATCTCAGGGGGCAGAAGGTAACATAGAAAGCATTGAAACAACAGTCATAGAAAATATAAAAAATAAAAAGCTCCTAACATCCAAGAAATCCAGTACACAATGAGAAGACCAAACGTAAGTATAAGTGTAGAAGCAAGCAAAGACTCCCAACTAAAAGAACCAGTAATATTTTTAACAAAATAATAGAAGAAATCTTTTCTAATATAAAGAGAAAATCATGTATATACAAGAAACGTATAGAACTCCAAATAAATTAAACAATAAAAGCAATTCTTCCTGACAGTTAATATTCAAAACACCAATGTTCAAAAAAAAAAAAAAAAAAAAGAAAGAAAAAATACTAAAAGCAGCAAGGGAAAAGGCACAATAACATATAAAGGCAGATCGATCAGAATTACACCAGACTTCTCAACAGAAACTATGAAAGCTAGAAGATTCTGGCCAGACAACATACAAAAAAATCAAAGACTTTTAGAATTTAACAAAATGAAAGAACAACATACCCAAAATTATGGGATACAATGAAAGTAGTGCTAAGAAAAAAACACATAGCTCCGAGTGCCTCCAAAGAGAAACTATAGAGAACATACACTAACAGTTTGACACCACATCTGAAAGCTCTAGAACAAAAAGAGGCAGATATAACCAAGAGGAGTAGAAGGCAGAAAATAATCAAACTCCAACTTGAAATCAACCAATAGAAATAAAAAGAACTGCAAAGAAACAACAAATCCAGGAGCTGTTTTTTTGAGAAAGTCAATTATATTGATAAATCCTTGGCCAGAGTATTGAGCGAGTATAGAGAGAATATTCAAATTAACAATATCGGATATGAAAGGGGAGACATAACAACAAAACTGAAGATATTCAAGAAGTCATCAGATCCCATTACAAAGACCTATACTCAACCAAACTGGAAAATGTAGAGAAAATTGAAAATTTTCTGGACAAATCCCAGGTATTAAAGTTAAATGAGGAACAGATAAACTATCTAAAGATCCCATATTCCCTGATGAAATAGAAGCAGTCATTGAAAGCCTCCCAACCAAAAAGAGACCAGAAACAGGTGGATTTAGTGGTGAATTATATCAGACCTTCATTAAATACTTAATACCAATACTTCCCAAACTATTTCACAATATAAAAACAGAGAGAAGACTACCCAATTCATTTTTCAAAGCCACAATCAGGCTCATTACTAAAACACACAAAGACTCTACAAAGAAAAAGAACTTCAGCTAAATCTCCTTCATGAATATTGATGGAAAAATACTCAATAAAATTCTTGCAAACTGAATCCAAGAACACATCAAAATGAACATTCACCATGGTCAAGTATGCTTCATTCCAGGGATACAAAGATGGCTCAATATATGAAAATCCATGAATGAAATCCACAATATAAATAAACTCAAAGAAAATAAAACACATGATCATTTATTTAGATGATTAGAAAGCGTTTTACAAAATTCAACACTCCTTTTATGCTAAAAGTCTTGGAAAGATCAGGAATTCAAGGCCAATTCTTAAATTTAGTACAAGCAATATATAACAAACCAGTAGCCAAAATCAAACTAAATGGGAAGAAACTTGAAGCAATTCCACTAAAATCAGAGTCTAGACAAGGCTGCTCACTCTCTCCCTATCTAATCAATATGGTACTGGAAGTACTAGCCAGAGCAATCAGACAGCACAAAGAGTCCCAAGATATACGAGCTGGAAAGAAAGAAGTCAAAATATCACTATTTGCAGATGATATGTTAGTATACTGAATGACCCCCAAAAATTTCACCAAAGAAATTTTACAGCTGATAAACTACTTCAGCAATTTGGCTGGATATTAAATTAATTTGAAGAAATCAGTAGCCTTCCTCCACTCAAGAGATAAACGAACAGAGAAAGAAATTAGGGAATCAACAACATTCACAATATTCACAAAGAATATAAAATACCTTAGAGTCACACTAACTAAGCAAGTGAGAAATTTGTATGACACTATCTCTGAAGAAAGATATTGAAGAGAACATCATTAGATGCAAAAATTTCCCATTCTCATGAATTGGAAGGATCAACATAGTTAAATGGCCATATTGCTTAAAGCAATCTACAGATTCAATGCAATACCCAACAAAATTCCAACTCATTTTGTCAGAGTTAAAAAGAGCCATGTGCAAATTTGTTTTGAATAAGAAAAAACCCAGGATAGCAAAAACTATTCTTAACTAAACAAAAGTAAACTAAACAAAAAAATAAATAAATAAATAATAAAAAAAAACAAATAAAAAAAACAAAAAACAAACAAAAAAAAAACTTTCAGGGGAACCTCCACACTGGACATCAAGCTGTATTACAGATCAATTGTGAAATAAAATGCATGATATAGATACAGAAACAGGCAGGTAGAACAATTGAATAGAAGTCATGATCCAGAAATAAACTCACACACATATGTTCACTTGATCTTTAATGATGTATCTGTAAATATTCAGTGGAAAAAGAACAGCCTCTTCGACAAATAGTCTCGTTCAACTGGCAGTCAGTATGCAGAAGAATGCAAATTGATTCTTTCTTATCTCCTTGTACATAGCTCAAGTCCTAGTTGATCAAAGACCTTCACATAAAACCAGAAACACTAAAACTAATAGAACAAAAAGTGGGGAAGAGCTTAGAAAACAGAGGAAAATTTCTTGAGAAGAACACCAATAGCTTATGCACTAAGATCAAGAATTGACAAATGGAACCTCATGAAATTGCTAAGTTTCTGTAAGTCAAAAGACAATTTTAAGAGGACAAAATGGCAACTAACAGACTGGGAAAGGATCTTTACCAATCCTACATCTGATAGAGGGCTAGTATCCAATATATACAAAGAATTCAAGAAGTTAGACTTTAGGAAATCAAATAATCCTATTATAAATGAGATATAGAGCTAAACAAAGAATTCTCAACTGAATAATATTGGATGGCCGAGAAGCACCTAAAAAAATGTTCAACATCCCTAGTCATCAGGGAAATGCAAATCAAAAAAACAACAACAACAAAAAAAAAAAAAAAAAAAAAAAAAAACCTAAGATTCCACCTCACACCAGTCAGAATGCCTAAGATCAAAATCTCAGGTGACAGCAGATGCTGGTGAGAATGTGGAGAAAAAGAAGAGTCCTTAAATGTTAGTGGTGTTGTAAGCTTTACAAGCACTCTATAAATCAGTCTGGTGGTTCCTCTAAAAATTGCACATAGTACTAAGTGTGAACCTATCTATAACAGTTCTGGGCATATACCCAAAAGAAGCTCCAACAGCTAGCCAGTACAAATATTCCACTATGTTTATAGCAGCCTCATTTATAATATCCAGAGCTAGAAAAACACAGATGTCCTTCAACAGAGGAATAGATTCAGAAATTTTGGTAAATTTACACAATGGAGTACTACACAGCTACTAAAAACATTGAATTCATGAAATTTCTAAGCATATGGATGGAACTTGAAGCTATCATAGAACATAAGTAGAACATAATTATTAACTAACCAATACCAACACAGCTCCCAGTAACTAAATCATCACCCAGTTATTTTCTATGGAGAGAACAAGGGCTCCAGGTCCATACGCAGCAGAGGATGTCATTCTGTGGCATCAATGAAAGAAGAGGACTTAGGTTTAACAAAGACTTGTTTTCTTAGTGTAGGGGAATGCCAAGGCACTGAGGTATATCAAAGTTCGGCAAGACTAGGAGAATTGTTTTCTATTGTGGCTAGACAAAACATCAAAATAGTGAGAATGTATCCAAGACAGGCAGTGTAGTTAGAAACAGCTGCTGCTCTTGCTTTAATGTGTTATATTTACTCAATGGAGTACAACCAGCTATAATAAACTATGACTTTTTGAAATTCTTTGGCAAATAGATGAAATGTATAGCTATCATGCAGAGTAAGGTAACAAGAAAAATGAAGAACAAGTGGGAAACAAAAAAAAGGTAAAGAAAATAGAGACAAAATGTGGAGCACAAACTGAAGTAAATGTCATCCAAAGATTGCCCTTCCTAGGGGAACATCCCATCTCCAGTCACCAATGCCTGAAATAATTGTAGATACCAAGAAGTAACCTAATATAGCTGTCTCCTAAGAGACTTAGCCAGGGCCTGACAAATATAGAGGCAGATGCTCACATCCAACCATTGAACTGAGCACAGGGTACCAAGTGGAGGAGCTTGAGAGAGGATTGAAGATGCTCAAGGGGTTTGCAACCCATAAGAAGAACAACGTCAACCAACCAGATGCCCCCAGATCTCCCAGGGACTAAACCACCAACCATAGAGTAAACATGAGGATACCAATGGCTCAAGCCACATATGTAGCAGAGGATACCATTGCCTGACATCAATAAGAAGAGAAGCAATATTCAGCAAACCAAAAACCAACATCAAACTTAATGGTGGGAAAATTGAAGCAATCCCACTAAAATCAGGGACTCAAGAAGGCTGCGCTCTCTCCCCTACCTATTCAACATAGTACTGGAAGTCCTGGCTGGAGCAATTAGACAGCAAAAGGAGATCAAAAGGATACAAATCGGAAAGAAAGAGATAAAAACATCACTCTTTGCAGGTGACATGATAGTGTACTTAAGTGACCCAAAAATTTCACCAGAGAACTCCTACAGCTGATAAATAAGTTCAGCAATGTGGCTGGATACAAAATTAAGTCAAACAAATCAGTAGCCTTCCTACACTCAAAGAACAAGCATGTGGAGAAAGAAATTAGGGAAAAGGTACACTTCAATCATCAAAAAATCTAAGAAATACCTTGGTGTGACTCTAACTAAGCAAGTGAAGGACCTGTACGACAAGAACTTCAAACCTCTACAGAAAGTAATTGAGGAGGATCTCAGAAAATGAAAAGATCTCCCTTGCTCATGGATTGGAAAAAATCAACATTTTAAAAATGGCCATCCTACCAAAAGCAATCTACAGATTCAACGCAATCCCCATTAAAATTCCAACACAGTTCTTCATGGAATTGGAAAGATCAATGAGCAATTTCATATGGAACAACAAAAGACCTAGAATAGCAAAATACATCCTCAACAACAAGAAAACATCTGCGGGAATCACTATCCCTAACCTAAGCTATATTACAAGGCAATTGTGCTGAAAACTGCATGGTACTGGTACAGAAATAGGCATGTGGATTAATGGAATAGAATAGAAGATCCAGAAATGAGCCCTCCTGTATATGGTCACCTGATTTTTGACAAAGGGGCTGTAAACATTCAATGGAAAAAGGACAGCCTATTCAACAAATGAAGCTGGTCCAACTGTCACTCAACATGCAAAAGAATGAAAATAAACCCTTTCTTATCCCCTTTTACAAAGCTCAAGTGTAAGTGGATCAAAGATCTCCACGTTAAACCAGATACACTGAAACTATTAGATGAGAAAGTAGGGAAAACTTTAGAACATATAGGCACAGGAGAAAATTTTTTGAACAAAACACCTATTGCTCAAGCTCTAAGGTCAAAGATTAACTAATGGGACTTAATGAGATTGCAAAGTTTCTGTAAGGCTAAACATTGTCAAGAAAACAAAACGGCAACCAACAGAATGGGAAAAGATCTTTACCAACACCACATCAGATAGAGGCCTAATATCCAAGGTGTACAAGGAACTCAAAAAGCTAGACACCAGAGAATCAAATAACCCTATTAAAAAATGGGGTACAGAGCTAAACAAAACGTTTTCAGTTGAGGAACACCGAATGGCCGAGAAACATCTGAGGAAGTGCTCCACATTTTTAGCCATCAGGGAAATGCAAATCAAAACAACCCTGAGATTCCACCTCACACCAGTCAGATTGGCCAATCTCCAAAACTCAGATGACAGCAGATGCTGGCGAGGCTGCGGAGAAAGAGGAACACTTCTCCACTGTTGGTGGGGTTGCAAGCTAATACAACCATTCTGGAAATCTGCCTGGCGATACCTCAGAAAATTGGATATAGTACTACCTGAAGACCCAGCTGTTCCACTTCTGGGCATATACCCCAGAGACACTTTAATACACAACAAAGATATATGCAACACAATGTTCATAGCGGCTCTATTTATAATAGCCAGAAGCTGGAAGGAACCCAGATGTCCTTCAGAAGATGAATGGATACAAAAATTGTTGTACATATACACAATGGAATACTACTCAGCCACCAGAAACAATGACTTAACCAAATTCTTAAGAAAATGGCTGCATCTAGAGAATATCATCCTGAGTGAGATAAACCAGTCACAAAAGAACAGACATAATATGCAGTCACTGATAGTGCGATGCTAACCCCAGAGGCTTGCACTCCCCCAGAAACAACTAACAGACTGTATGAAGTCCAAGAAATAAAGAAAACAAAAAAAAAATATACATATATTTACAAACAAGACTTTGACTATTTCCATGTTGCATTTTGTTTTGCATGTACTTTACGCTTATTGTAACTATTAAGTTTTCAATGCATACTGTCAAGCTCTTGAAAAAAATCAAGTACTGACTAAAAAAAAATATATTCACATGGTTTTATGTAAAAATTATTTTAATGTCTGAAAAAACAGTACTAACAAAAAAGTATAATTTTAAGCAAAAAATGTTTAAAATCTGGTCATTTATCTTTGTTTTGTAAAATAAAGTAGTTAAAAAAAAATGAAAACTAAAGGTTTAAATCCCTGAATCTAAGCTCTCTAGTTCCCTCCCTGTCTACTACTAAATTTGTATAATATTTCTTAAAATGACAGCATATCTATAATTCATAAAATTACTAGAATCATTCACCCCTACATAAAGGACTGTTACAACAGTCTTCTATTTTCTGTTTCTAGCTGAATTGGGGTGAATAATTCTCTATTGTGGCCCCAAAGAGAAACAGGAAATGTATTTTGGGCAAAGGAGGACTAGTTGGTATCATTTGTCTTATAGTCACTGTGTTTTGAGGACGTTCACTGCTTAGCTGACATCTTGGCTATGATGGTATGAAAGGCTAGATAATCAAGCTGGTTGTTCTGGACTAGTTCTGGCAGCAAGCCTTTAGAAGTAACAGGCTTGTTGTATTTGTGGTAGAATCAAACAAGGAGCCAGAATAGAAGGTTCCAGAACCTCAGCATCCTGGATTATGAATCAGGTCATGGCTGTTTTTTTTTTTTTTTTTTTTTTTTTTTTTTTTTTTCTGCAGTATACAAAACTTATAAGCAAATTATAGTTCTGTAAAGACATTAAAATGAGCATGCAGGGTGAAGACAAATAAAGACAACTAACTTCCTCTCTTCAGAGTTTAGTTTGATCACATAGTCAAACTACAATATAAATTTTCATTCATGTCATATTAAAGGATGATATGTAACAATTAAAAAAATACAAGTTAACTATGAAATTAAAAGAAAATATGACAAAAGTCTTTTTTACAATTATAAAAATGAAAAATATCTGACACCCTTGGGAAAACCATGTAAGAAAGCCATGGTTGATATTTCCAAATGTGTTTTGTTTTCCTATTTATCTTCAAAAAGTATAACTATTGCCCTTTTTTTCTATTTCAGCATCTCAAGTTCACCTTGAAAATGATTTCCCATTTGAACCATATGAAAAAAAGAACAGCAAAGTAATTTTATCAAGAAGTAAACAGCTTCAAATGGGAAGAGATACAGATTCAAGACAGACAAATGACCACTGAAACAAGGATGAGCCATAGTAGGATATGAAATAATTTGGGAAATAGGTGTTTTGATTTTTTTTTTATTACAGAAGCAGTCATATAATCTTTACAGTTTCTTTCCAATAGAAGTAGAAGTTATTCTTGGCATATGATAAAAGAGGACAGTTAAAAAGAAAAACTCATTTTATACAATTTCAAGTGACATAAACAAAGTAAACAAAATCAAGAGGAGACAAGTGAGGAAATAGTAAGTATGGAAGAACACGTAAGGTCTGAGACCTGCCCCTCTGGTCCTTGCACAAGCCTTAGCAGTTGACACAAAAGCAAGCCAATACCCAACATAGAAGATAATTTGATAATGGTTAAATACTGCAGTGTATCTAATATCAAGTAATAAGATAGTAACATCTTGATCCTTAATATTATATAGGTAATAATACGTCACAAGTCTGTGTGTCGATTTTGTTTGGTGCTAAGTTAAATGGAGGTTAACTGTACTAGCATTTAAGCATCTAGATTTTATTCTGCAGAAATTCTATTGTGTATGTTTTGCCTGAGGACACATACATGCATATATAATGAATGTGATTAAATATTTAACTTAAATAGCTTGACATAGCTTTTATAATATATATATATATATAGAATATATAAATATATAGGATATTATATATAATAAAAGTAAGCATATATATGTAGTTGCAATTTAATAGTAGAATATATCATTGTAGAAAGAGCCGAAATTATTTACCTTAAAAATGACAAGGTATTATAAATCACATCAACATCTTATGTGGGAATTCTACAGAACATTAATAACTCATTAACAAATCTTTTAAAAATAATTTTCTGAATTTAATTTATCAATTATTAGCTAGTTTATATTATTAATATAGTCTTGGAGCAAGTGTTTCATTTGGAAAATAGAAAAAGTAAACATTTAAATCTACACATAGTCCTGATTTGAATTTCGATTTAGGCCTTATTAGACATTCAATTTTATAATAGCAATATCACCATAATCTATATGGGAATGAAAAAAATATTTGAATTATATTTTTTTGTAACTTAAAATTGGGTCTTCTATATTAATACTTCTTTTGAAAAAAAATAAAGAAGCTTATGCAAGTGTATTCATAGATTCCTTTCTGATTGTATGGTCACCATTATTCAGATTCAAGAATGCCACCTGATGATTTCCTAGTTATACTTTTCCTGCATTGTGATTTTTTTTCCCTTAGAGGCAGTGCAAATGTTTTGTTAGATACAAGCCTTCTCATTTGTGATTTCAGGAAGTCAACATAACCCATCTGCTGCTTTCTCTTCCCAGTCGTATGCAACTATGCCAAATTGCTAGAAGTTGAAGTTTATTCTGTCTTTCTAGGCTATGTTTTACCCAGTGCACTTAACATTTTCCTTGGGTAATTCACCATAGACACAGGTGCAGATGGTGTGCAGACAGGAGCGATGCATTTAGAAACATGTAATGTGCAGTTTGTGGAGTTTTGACAGAACTTTGAATTACATTCTCAGGAGCCAGCTTAGTTAAATAGTTAAAGAGCGGGTACTAGGGTATCAAATTGGATGTACACTTCAAAGAATGCCTGATTTTTGGATGCAAAACATGTTTCTATCTTTTCCTGAACTAACTCATTTTGTTGGTTATCTTAAAATAATGTAAGATCTTGTAAGTTTGCAATAATTTCTTAACTATACTTCCTGAATTTAGATGCCTATGTTCATAGATTATACATGATAGAAAATAGATGGATAGATAGAAAGACAAATATTATTTTTCTGAAATTTTTATTGGATATTTTCTGTATTTACATTTCAAATGTTATCCCCTTTCCCCTCACTCCCACCCCTCTCCACTTGCTTCCATGAAGGTGCCCCCTCTCCCAATAACAATCTCCACCTCAGTGCATTGGCCTTCCCCTACACTGGGAAAAAGTGCCTTCACTTGACCAAAGGCCTCTTCTCTATTCATATCAGACAATGCCATCCTCTGCTACATATGCAGCTGGAGCCATGGGTCTCACCATATGTGCTTCTTGGTTGATGTTTTAGTCCATGTGCGTTCTGGAGGGTTTGGATGGTTGATAATGTTGTTTTTCCCATGAGGTTGAAAATGCCAAGAAGTGATTACTGGCAGGAACCTGATATGGATGCCTCTTCAGAGGTTCTGACAGATTCATACAGATCCAGTTGAGGATTCTTGCAGTTAACCATTATACTGAACACGGGAATCCAGAAAGACCAATAATTTATAGGATGATATTTTATGATTAGCTGTTTTGTTATTAAACTACTCATATATATATATATATATATGTATATATATGTATATATATATATATATATTAAAATGACAAAGAAAGGTAAATTACTACTATAATTCATACTTTCTCCCCATAAATGCACCAAATAAAATCAGGGATAAGAAGTTATTACCTAATACTTGCCAGCTATAAAACTTGTATGTAATTGATATATAATTAATTACATAAATTACTATTGGTATACCAAACATTTAAACTAGTAAATTAATATGTGTGAATGACTGGCTGATAATTATTCTTTATTGAAGTCATTGCTATCATATGTGTGTGTGTTTGTGTGTGTGTGTGTGTGTGTGTGTGTGTATGTGTGTGTGTGTGTGTGTGTTGTGGTGACTCCCAACCTTAGCATTATTTCATTCCTACTTATAATTGTGATTTTGTTACTCTTATGAATTTTAAGGAAATTATCTTACATGCAGAATATCTGATCTGTGACACACAAAGATGTCAATGAACCAAAGGTTGAGCAGAGAATGGGAAGAAGAGTAAATGTTATTGTTAAGTTATCCTCAACTGAATATAGTCACAGGAGAAAATAATATTAAATTAAACATGAAAAATATGCTTAATCCCTGCTTTTGAGCTATAAAAATTTAAGTGAATACTGTAACTATGGAATGGAGACATTGTCCCACTTTATTATAACACATAGAACTGTTTGTTATCTGTAACCAAACATTTGGTCACCTTATAAGTTCTTATTTCTACCACCCTCTCCACCAGGATTCTACCATTCTAGCCCCCCAACAGTAGGGACACATACAAAGTAGTTATGATAAAAGGGTGAGAGGGAAAGGGATAGTTGAAATGTTTAAATTACTTCCTGCTGGTGGGGGACATCACATACCTTGTGGTAAGTTTGATCTCCACTGTCTGGATACCTAATTTCTTCTCATCTTTGCACAGGAGTACTTGACAAACAGTAACAAACCACAACCAGAAGGAGGATGATCAGCACCAGCCTTTGTGTCTTTTAGAGCTTTGACATTTAGATATGCTTTCAAGCTTACAAAGAATTCCAGATGTAATACCCTTAGGAAAACTCTCTGCAGCTGGCAACATCAAGCCCCTGCCAGAGCATAAAGGAAATCATACTTGCTGTGTACAGTCAACAGCAGCCCCGTAGCCCACAATGTGAATATGGATAAAACATACTCCTATAACATTTCTGTGTTTTTAAAGAAACGAAAATGCTCACTAGAGTTACCATGTGTCAGTGTATTTTGCCATATGTTTAAAGGCATTCGATTTTAGTGAGAAGACTGTCATTGTCAACTAGTGCCTTTTAATCAGAAAGTGATGGAAGATATTCATCATGATTCAATGGCAGTAGAGATAACATTGCATCTGCTTCTTTGTGACTCCATGATTAAAAATAAATAAATAAAAGAGACTTGAGGATAAAAAATACAAAAGGACATTTCTCTGAAGAGATGTCAAATATAATCTAAGATTTGCTTTGGTTCTAAAGTTTACACTTCCTCAAATGCACTATCTGTTCATTAAAACAAATGTGAATGAGAAAGGATATATTTTTGTAAAACCTAAAAGTGAAGGACAAACTGACCCTTTTCTTCCCAACCTCCTAATATCCCTCTCAGAACATAATAGAGTTATCAAAGACAGTCACTCACTGTGTTCACATTAATAAAATTTGTTCATGAAGTACATTTCATTCCCTGTATAAGTTAAATGTGGGTAAAAATCAGGAATTTGTTACAAAGTTAACTAATGTAATATAATTAAGTTATAAATTCAAATATGTATTTGGTTTTTTTTGACCTTAACTTCCTTGACACAAAATCAACAATAATATTAAAGAAAGTACAGCACATTCAAATGGTAATCATTTTAATCTCTTCTAAGACAGAGTCTCATTATATTATACTAGCTGAACTGAAGCCTACTGAGTAGTCTTCACTGTTCTCACAGTAGAAGTGATTTGTCTGTGTCTGCATCTCCAGAGGTTGAAATAAAGTCATATTATAGTTTGCTTGGTTCTTTTTTTATAATTTTTTAGAATTTTGTTTTACAGTCATATATAAACCATTGATATTTAAAAGTAAATTAAAATATCACTGAAAGAAATCAGAACGAACAATTTGATTACAGTGCAGATCAAAGGTTATACAATTTTAATATTAAATGTTCTTAAATTTACTATTTAAATATATTTTAGGATGTTCATTTTTATGGTACTCACATAATATGTTTACAATAGCAGAGTTCCTTTTGAATAAAATTTAATTATATTCTCATATATCTGTTAATTTCCTAGCCTCAAATTAGTTCTAATATTATTTAGTCTAATATCACCTCTACTAAAGTTAATATGATTACTAATTTTGGTGAAACATAGTAATAATGTTTAGATGCCTTCATGTAATCTAATATCCATATTAAACTCAGAGGATAAACTTTGTATTTTTTACTTAAAAATATAGGAGAGGGTAGTTGGGAGAAGGAGCACCTTTATGGACTCAAGGGGATGGGGAGGAGGTATGGGATTCGGGTAAAGGGGATGATATCTGAAATGTAAATACACCGAATATACAAAAAAAGATATTAATTATAAATGTGTATTGATATTTCCCATAAGTAATACAAAAATATACAAATGTTTATAATTTTGCACCATCTTAGAAAAAATAAGTTCATCTTTTCTAAGTTAGAGAGAAAAAATATTTTCTTAAGAATTTATTAGAAATGATTTATGAGGATTCCATTGAAAGTGTATTATTTCAAATAGACATTTTTTACTGAGACCATGTTTTATAATTTACTTGGCCTTTGATATGAGCTTAGTCTTGGTGTCAATGTTTGTTTTTGTAACAACATATATACCTGGCTGTTCCAGAGATTTGGAAATGTAGCATCATGTTGCATCTTGGAACAATTTCTCTTACCCATCGTTTTGAATCAATTATGAGATTCACATGACCTCCTAGAACAAAAACAAACAGCTGAGTATTTTTTCTTTCAATTATCAGCACATGACAATACACCTTCTATACTCCTACTAGAAATTATGATTATGAAAGAGTTTACCTTTGCACTACTGAAAATAGGTGTGGTGAAATAATCTGTGTTCCTGTGAAAAAATAATAATACTGGTTTACATGTTATTTCTTCTCTGTCATTCATTTTGCCTCGCCTTAAATAAGTAACTGAAATAAGTCGAATCTGCGTTTTATTCATAGTGATGCAGTCTCTTTTTTTTTTTTTTTTACTTTTTACTTGTTTGTAGTATCATGTGAAACATCTTTCCTCTTGTGAATATATATGTAGAGGCTATTTTTCCTCTTCATTGCTATTGTGAAGCACATCACTATTAAGAAGCATCTCTTTATTATTTTTTCTCCCATACAATATATCCCAACCACAGTATCCTACCCATCCTCTCCATCCCATCTCCTCCTCCTCTCTGTAGAACCTCAGTTTCCATTCAGAAAAGAGGAGGGCTCCCAGTGATATCAACTGAACTCAGCATAGGAAGATTCCATGTGACTATGTGCAAACCCTTATGTCAAGGCTGGTTGAAGCAACACAGTAGGAGAAAATAGGTCCCACAAGGAGGGAAAAGAATGAGTCATAGGAACACTTCTGTTGGTAGAAGTCCAATGAACAGACAACCACAATAAAATCAACCAAATTAAAGAACTATAGCATGCATGCTGAGCTTAACATACTTTACTTTTTACAGAAACAATGACTTGTCGCCCATCCTCCCAGATCTTTATTTCAGGGTTTCAAAATTTAAAATCATATTAACTTTCATTCACATTATAACAACATATAACATTTTGATGGATTATATATATATATATATATATATATATATATATATATATATATGATATCTCACTAGACTATGGCTCTGGAACAGAGAGTTACATATACTTTCCTCTCTCCATTTTACACAGAATGAGTTTGTTGTCTGACACTGAGCAGTTTAAAGCAATGATAATAAAGCCATCCAGATACTGCCCCATCTGGGAATATATCTAATATATAGCCACCAAACCCAGACACTATCACTGATGCCAAGAAGTGCTTACTGAAAAAAGCCCAATATAGCTCTCTCTTGAGAGGCACTGTCAGATCATGACAAATACAGAGGTGGATGCTTATAGTCAACCATTGAACTGAGAACATGTAGGTTTGTGTTAGGAGATACATTATTGGACAGTGGATAGGTAGGTGAGGAAAAGGGCTGGAAGAGTGAAGGAGAGAGAGAGGAGGAGGAGATTGATGGAGGAAGAAGAGGGAGGCAGACATTTATGTTTCTCTCAGTGTATCTCTAGCTTGATAAGGTTGTTGTTATTATTTCTAAGGGTTTCTATGGGTCTATTTATCTTATATTGATGGGCAGTTTATATCTTTGTCTATTGTTTGTAAGGGTTTGTGGATTGAGAATTTAACATATAAGTCTGTTTGATAAGTTATCTGGCTATGGACTCATGTTTGTACAGGACAGTGAAGGGGAGGAAAAGCAGGGCAGTTGTATCATCCTGGGACAAAACCAGCAGAGGCAGTGGAATGAACTGCACCTAATTTCTTTGAGAAGGCATGGAACACCAAGATATAGATCCTGAAGTTCCAGCTGGCCCCTCAGGAGCCAGCAAAGCACAGGAGAAAAGGTTAAGTCACATTTTAATAATTAAGACAAAAAGAATGGGGTCCCCAATGTAGGAGTTAGAGGGAGGAGTTAGAGAAAGAACTGTACGTTCCTAAGGGGTTTGCAACCTCATAAGAACAACAATATCAAGTAACCAGAGCTCCCAGGGACTAAACCACCAACCAAAGAGTATACATGGAGGGACCAATGGCTCCAGCCACATATGTAGCAGAGGATGGCCTATTTGGCCATCAATGGTAGGAATAACCCTTTATCCTGTGAAGGCCAGATGCTCCAGTGTAGTTAAACCCAGGGCAAAGAGGCCTGAGGGAGTGGGTGGGTGGGTGGGGAACATCCTCATAGAAGTAGGGGAAAGAAGGAACCCATGGCTATAGCAACATATGTTAGAAAGGATAGTCTTGTTGGGTATCTGAGGGAGGAGAGGTTCTTGGTACTGTGAAAGGTGGATACCTTGGTATAGGGAAATGTCAGAGCAGGGAGGCAGGAAGGGGTGTGTGAGTTTGTGTGGGAACACCCTCATAAAGGGAGGGATGATGGAATAGGAAGTTTCTAAAGGGGAAATGAGGAAAGGCGATAAAATTTGAAATGTAAATTTAAAACATATCCAATTAAAATAAAAAGATATGGGGGAACAATTTTTAGTCCCAAAGTAGACAGAAAGAAACTTCATAGGAAGAATAGAATGGTCAACTAACTTGGACTCCGGGGTCTTTCAGAGTCTGGACCAACAACCAAAGAGTATACAGAGGCTGGAACTAGAGCCCCCCATCTTGTGGTTATCTAGTATATAGCTCATATGCATCTTGCTCTTTATGTGGTCCCAAACAAGTGGAGCTGGGGCTATCTAAAGAGCTGTTGCCTGTCAGTGGGATAAGTTCTAGCTGTCTGGCCTCAGTGAGAGAGGATGTTTTTAGCCCTGCAAAGATTTGATGTACCAGTGTGGGGGTATAACCAGGGGGCAACCAACACCCTCTCAGAGGAGAAAAAAGTGGTGGATTGTGCAGAGGGATGACCAGGAAGGGGGACAGTAAGCAGGATATAAAGTGAACTAGAGAGTGATAGAGAGAGAGAGAGGGGGGTGGGGAGTGAGGGAGAGGAGAGAAAAGGAGAGGAGACGAAAGAGAAGAGAAGAGAAGAGAAGAGAAGAGAAGAGAAGAGAAGAGAAGAGAAGAAAGAGAGAAAACTACAGGAAGGGAATTTGATATTGTCAGGGCATTAGAGAGCTTAACATTGAAATTGTTTGCTTATATCAACTTAACATTTATCAAGAGTTATACCTTGCAATTTTCTCTGCTGTATTTTGGAAAATGGTGACTAGTTGGAAATACATGTTTTTCTGCACAATAATGTTATATGCACATATTTCTCTCCTGTTCATTATTGCATCCACAGGTAAATCCTGGACAATGTAAACCGGAACAGAAAAAGTCCACAATTTCTCTGCCTACAACCTGAAAATGAAGCCCATCAGCTCATTATTTATACAAATAACTCTCAAAATAACGGCAAGCAAACAAGATTCTAGCTCTCTTTAACTGCTGGGATTTTTAATAAAAAGATAAAGGATTTAAAGAAACAATATTCCTTGGGGGCTTAAAAATAAAAGCAAATATGTTCACCAAGATAGAATTAGGAAAAAGAAACATAGGACAGTAGATTTTAAAGACGCCTCTTAATGTTGGTACACAGCAGATGTTTCCATGGTTCATCATTGGTGTCTCGCCTAGAGCTATTTTGGAAACTGTGAGTCTTCTTCATGTTCATGCACTTGAAATTTTTCGCTGCAATTTACAACTCACTTACTATATTTTTCCATTTAATAATGCCCTATTATTGAAATTTAGAGATAAAATAAATGCTTTTGTTCATTTTTATCAAATACTGAATATCTACTCCTAAAATAGGTGTATCCATTATATACTATTACCAGTGTTTAAAAAGACATAGAATGAGTCCTTTCTCATATATGCTGAATGTAATAACTCATTTTTCATCTCTCTTTTAGCTTTTTTCACTGACCCTTATACCTTTCTATGTGTGATATTGGTTAATTATTTTATTATATTTCAGGATTAGTGTCCTAAGAAAGAAGTGTTATTTGTTAGCATTTTTTATATAATTTTAAAAATACCAGATCAGTCATATTTCTGGATTATCATAAATTCTAATCTAACTTTTGACTTTAAATTATCTTTGTGTATTTATTTCTTACTGCTCAAAATTGGTTTGGCTCTAGTCCATTTCTGTAGAACTGCCAACACCAGTACTTTGCAAACACAAATTGCAGGGAAATGTTATAGTTATCAAACTTCAACAAAACATAACACAAATTGTGCTTTAGTAACTTATTTTGAAAATGCCTATATATGTTCACCTAAACTATCGCAGGAAATAAATACTATTATTAATCATTGTCTGATTAGTATACTCATAATTATAAGCATTAGCACAGCCTTGTCCTATATGTATAGCTGCTTACAATCCAGACACAATGTCATGCAAGTTATAAATCAAAAGATTACAAGCAAAGAAAAATATATATATATACTCATTTGTGTATTAAGTCGCCACAAACATTAGACAATTATTGTTTCATTATAAATATTTCCATATAAGGTTATAACACTTTGAAATATTGATTGTGACAAATAATGAAAATACAATAGTAGACAATGAATAGGTTAGAAACATATGTTAAAATAGAAATGTAAAAAAAAACAGAGTAGAACAGACAGCATATGTACATGAGTTTCAATTTTAGAAAAATGAATTGTATAAACTTGAAAAATCATGTTAATGTCAATTTGACAGTTTTACCAAGTTGGACTAACTTCACAATGAAAAAGACCCAAAATGCATGGAAAGAAAAGAAAAAAAAAATGTAATGAAAAGTCCATTTATAATAACACATTTAACTGCAGCTGGGAAAGTAAGGAAGACAGCCGTATAGGCTTGGGATGAGTGCAAAGAGAGGATTCAAAGAGCTCTGAGTGCTTTGAAGTATGTAGCTGCCTGGAGGTATTTTATCATCATTGGAAAGTGCATCTTGAGTTTTAATTATTTGCCTATATTGAAGATCAAAATAAAACATAGGCCGAATTCTAATTTCTCATATTGTAAAAATAAAGCTATGAAAGGGAGAGCTCTACATAAACAGCATGTGAAACTAAATTTTCACTGTCAACAATTTAAATATAGCAGGATATGCTTATGGGCATCTAAAAAGAAAGTAAAATTCATGGAAACTGCACTGGCAGCAAGGATAGGAATTCATTTCATTTATAGGCACCAAAGGATAACAAAGGTCACTTAAACTCAGTTTCAATTAGTCCTGGTTACATATATATCTGACCAAGTTTTTATATGAATTGAAAGTCAAATCATCAGAAAAACTGATAAAGTAACCTATAGTTACATTAGAGATGTCAGGATGCACAGAGTGAAATCCTGATAATGAAGAGGACTCAGTGGAAAGAAGGAATGTTGTTTACTTTTATTTAGTAATGCATCTGAATAGCAGAGGACAATGAGATCTTCATGGTTGCATTACTAGAAATGGAACAGAGATAAGTTTCTTTAAATAGAGCAAGACAATGAATGTTTCCTGTCCTGTTCATAGGCAAACAATAGATACTGGATATCCGAATAAGGAACATAGCATACGGTAGTACAGAATTCCCTCTGTAGAAATAGCCAGCAGGAAAGTGATCCCCATAGGCACATCCAAAGCAATGAGTTCCTGTAACTATGGCTGCAGGAATTAGCAGGCACATTAAGACAGGAAGCATGAAGTATTTACCCACTAAAAGCCACAAAGAATATTTACAGTTTTAAATCCTGAAATCCAGCGGGAACATGTGAGAGAAAGTGGTGTAACAAGACTGACAATTACGGGGAAACTACATTCAGAAAACACAAGTTCTCATGGAAAAGGGCACATAATTAATAACAAGAAAAGGAAGACTGAATTAAAGGTCATGTAAAATTTAATGAACTTAAAGTGTTTTCATTTTTTGTACAATACCAATACTAAACATAATGCAATAAAAACTAAACTATTTTAAACTATTTTATCAATAAAATACAAGTTAAAAATAAACTAGTAAAATATTAGTAAAGAATACTATAAGAACATCTCTTAAGTACTACATTCAAATAAAACAGGAAAGATATGTAAATATTTTACAATTTTGTGTTTAAAGAATAAGCATAGTATAATCCAATAAAATTTACTTATCGATGAACATTGAAAAGTTAGAAATGAAAATGTTATTAACAAGTGGCTCAAATAGAAAACATGACAATGTTGCTTGTAGAAGCTTTGTTACAATTCCACCATTACACAGAACACATTTGACAAACGGTAAAAAGAGTTGATAAACAAAAGAAAGAAAATTTAAAAATATAGAAGCATAATAATATTCAAACAATGATATTAAAATAAAATAAATAACATCCTAAATGCAAGTAGTCTGGGCATTTTGTACCATGATACTGACTGAAAAATCGTTGAGTTACAAGGTGTGAGAGAGCATCCTCATTACTGCCCCTGGTGGCTGCTTCTGTCTCTTTGAGGGTTCAAAACATCAGATTCTTTAGGAAAAAGACATTTCATGAAACAGGAAGCTAGCTTCAATATGCTCATAGTAGAAACACTGTGGAGATCGTATGAAAAATGGGTAATAGGGATCAGAGCTAGGAGACCTTGCAGTTTTAGGGGAGGAGCCTTAACTGTAAGCAGTTCTCCTTCTTGTCTTTGAACAGGGATGAAAATGTCTTTTCTCTGTCTTGGCCAGATATAATGAACTCCTGACCGCAGCACCGGTTCATGATCCGATTTCTTGGTAAGTTTCTTCCAATTTTCTACAATGTAAATGTTACCCCTGACTGAAAAGTCTAGACTAGGGTGGGACTAAAACTCAGAGCCACCTCATCGCCAAGTGGAAGCGCTGACTGGACTAACCATCTCTCATTTTTCCAAATCTTGTACACGGACTGGTAGCTCAATGTACCTCATTCTTTTGAGACACACTCCTGTTGTATTCTGTGTTCCTCCAAAGTTCTCACATGCTGTCCAGTAATAATGCTCCTTAATTCTGTCTTCTTTGTCCAGATAATTTGCTTGACAAGTCCATGGGAGTAGAGCATAAAGCCAATTACCCAGAGGAAGTTTTCTGTGGTCTTCAGACACCATAATTTCTCAAGTCAGTGACCAGAGCATAGGTACCTGATGTTGCCCTAAAGGTTTGCTTTTCCTTTACTGAGGGTTTTCATCTTTTGAACTGCATTTTCTGCTTAATAATGTAAGTTCAGTGGAAGTATGTGTCTTCCCTGCATTACTATTAATGTTATTTTTGCTGATGCCACTAAGTGCTTACTGGCAGGAGTCAGATATGGATGTCTCCTCAGAGGCTCTGCCAGAGCCATCCAGAAGCAGTTGAGGATGCTTGCAGCTAACCATCTGACTGAACACAAGGACCCCAGTGAAGGAGCTCGAGAAAGGACTGAAGGAGCTGAAAGGATCTGCAACCCCATGGAAGAACATTATCAACCAACCAAACCCTCTACAATTCCCAGGGACTAAAATACCTACCAATGAGTACACATGGAGAGACCCATGGTTCCAGTTACATAAGTAGCAGAAGATAGCTTAGTCTAGTATCAATCGGAGAAGAGACCTTTAGTCCAGTGAAGACCCGTTTTTCCAGTCTAGGGAATGCCAAGGCAGTGAGTTGAGAAGGGTGTTTGGGAGAGGAAGCATCTTCATGGAAGCTAGGGGAGGGAAAGGGTGTGGGAGTCAGGGGAAAAGGGATAACATTTAAAATGTAAATGCAAAATATATCTTTAAAAAAGAATAGTTAAAGCTAAACAAGAAAATAGACTCACACAGCTGTCTATTGATTAAGGATTGAATCTCAATTTTATCTTTACACATTAAAAATATGATCTTTTAAAAACGCAACAGAAGTTAGTTATTTTTTGCAGCATATGAAACTTCCAATATGTTCTTTTAAATAATTATCTGGAATAAATTTGTTTTCATCTTTGGGTATGCGATATATGTGATTCAAATATCACATTGTATTGTCTTATTTACAAATTAGGTGGAATTTTCAAAACTGAAATACAGAAACAGGTGTTGGAAACACAGAGGTCAATAGATGTGAAATAAACAGAGAAGAGAATTTGAAGTCCTCACCCTCTGCTTGTCAGTATGAGGCCCTCGAAAAATTTGCAAACTGCTGGGAGCGTTGTTCACATGTTTATCCATCAAGTAAGAAAAATTTGCAAGTTTCAGCTTCCCCTTTAGACAAACATTTCTGTGAAACATGATACAACAGAACACCCATGTGACAGCTACGGAAAGCATATTATGGTTACAGATAGTAAGAATATTATGATTACTGAAAGCATATTATGTTTACAGATAATAAGAATATTATACTTATATATATATATATATATATACATATATATATATATATATATATACATAATTTTCCTCTTATACATTGTATCTTGACCACAGTTTCATCCCTTAATCCATATTCCTTCATAAAAAACGCAAGCCTCCCATGTATTTCAATCAAACATGGCAAAGCAAGATGCAATAATACTAGGCACAGACCCTCATATCAAGGCTGGATGAAACAAACCAGTAGTTGGAAAGGGTCTCCAAATCAGGCTACACAGTCTGAGACAGCCCATTGTCAGGGGTTCTCCAAGAAGACCAATCTACACAACTCAAAACAACCATAACAAATAAGCAGAGGACCTATGTGAGTCTTATTCAGGTAACGCCCACGACTTCTGGGTGGTTGATTCTGCAGACCTTGTTCCTGTGATGTACTTGGTCCTCTGGATCCTATCATCTTCCCTCCTGATCTTCTGTGGATTCACTGCTATCCACCTGAGTGTCTGAGTATCTGCATGTGTTTTCATCAGTTGCTCATTTAGTGCCTTTTGATGGTGACTAAGCAAGGCTCCAGTGTACAAGTATCAAAAATATCATTGGGAATCTTTTCATTGCCTTTATTTGTTTATTCATTTATTTAGGTATTCTGCCAGTTCTGTCTGGTTCTCTCCTAAGTTTCAGCTATAAAAGTCAGACTCTCCACCAAAAAAGATTTTCTAAGTCTAGCAGTAGGGATCCCTTTGCCTCAAAATGAATGCAAATCAAAAGAAAAATATTTGAAAAGATCTTTCTTTAAAAAAAAAATACTTATCAATACTGCAAAAAAATACCCTAAAATTTTATATCTGCTTCACAAAACTTAATCAACTAACTGGATGTTGAAATCATAAAAACTTTTTTTTTTCAATAGAGGTTTTGTGGTTTTATGTTAGGGTTTAAGAATCACTGAAGGGAGACCTTCGACTCAAATATATGCAAAAGCAAAGTGTTTGTTCTGGTATATATCCTACACACAGGGTTCTCCCCAACTGAGAATTGAAATCCCTGAGGACCTGGAGGTCCAGCTTTTATTGTCAGTTAGAGGAATTCCAGGGAGGGGTACTTGACTTTTACCTTGATTGGTCAGCTCTATTTCTGAGAGTCTGTCGGATTCTACAATTGGCTCTGGAGACTTCCCAGGGGTTTGCTCTCACATTCTTACTACCTATTCTTACATCTGGCCAGATGACAAGGTGTTCTCTGATTGGCTGCTCACAGCTGTGGTTGGCTAGATCAGGATTTTTATTTCTGGAAAACAGAAACGTAGGCCAAGTCTCCCAAACTGTGGGTTTGCAGGTTGTCATAGAGTCAGCCTGGCTCTGACTGACTCAGTCCACTCAAAATGTCCTGGCTTTTAAGACAATGGATTCATTATTTTTAAACGTCTACATCTTTACCAAAAAATACATATTTGTTTTAATTACTCTATTACATTATTTTTTTCTTCTAATTCAGAACTGACTCATTATGGGTTGTCTGAAAGCCATATGGCAATATTTCTTGCTGTCTTGATAAGTACATATATTTATAGTTTATATTATGAATGCATAAATTTTGCACATAAATATGTACATATTCATTTTTTATGTCAATACATAGATTTTTACATTATCAAAAGGGAGGGAATCACAGTTTCTCCATCTTGAACAACTTTGAGAAATGAGAGATCAAACTGGAGATACAGCTCAATTAGTAGAATCATTGCTATGTATTCAAAGCCTATCTCCATGTAACTGGATGTGTCGGTGCTCACTAGTAATTATAGAACTTATGAGTCAGAGTCTGGAAAACCACATATTCAAGGTACCCTGAGCTGTTCAGTTAAAATCAAACCAGAACAGCGTGCAAAGTGTCATTGGTTACTTCAGTCCAATAGAAAAAAGTGGATTGTACCACAATATCTATTCCATTCTCAATTACTTATTTACATCATAACGTCCACTTACACAATGTCAAGAAAACGGTATTAGCTGACATTCTGAGCAAACATTGGTTATGAAATCATTAGTGCTAAGAAAGTGAATTCTCTCAATGAAACAGTTTAAGGAATTGAAAACTATTCCATGGTCAAATATTAAAAATCTCTCTGGGCACATGCTATTTACACGTTATTCTTAGCCATTAACAATGACACTTTTTTCTTGTCAAGTATTATCTGAGTTTCTGAAAACTCATTGAAAATTGTCACTCACAGACTTACACCCATCACAATTCTGTCTCTAGTAATAAAAAAGTAGTAGGAAATAATAGCATTTTCTCAACAAACCAGGTATTGTACTCTTTCCTTCACAAGAAGTCAGCCAAACCTAATATAGACCAGATTTCATTGCTTGCTAGACATGCTGGAGATTAAAGGTTGATAATACTAACTGACAGCGAGGTTGATTTATCCCTTCATACTAAACCTTCATTCTGCCCCTCCTAAAATGTAGTGAGGATTAATGTGAATCCATATGCTGAATATTGCATACAATTAAGTATTTAAACTTATTGGCATATTTCTCCTTCAGTGTATGACATATGTTGTTATTCTCTTTAAAGGTTCAATGTTATGATTCTCTCTTAAATATTTAATAGTTTTGAATTTTACATTGTGTCAAAATCCTAGAGGTATTTTGAAGTTTGTGTGTGGTACTTGAAATTCAAGTTCCTCAGGCATAATCATTAAAATTTTTGTTCCTTGGGTAAGTAGCATTAAAAAAATGAAACAAAATTAAGCTTGAAATATTATTTATATCACTTGTATAATGTGATGTTTATTTTCAATAGAAGTAATCATCTTTGTGTACTACATTTTTCTTACTTTGAATATATATACAAGGTTTTCATTTATTTATATGAAACATTTTATTAACTATTAGCTATATCAATTACAGATACAAATAAATCAAGACAAAGAGATAGGTATTAGTACATCAATTTTTATAAACAGTTTGGATAACACTAGAATTCTAAAATAAGGTAAAAGTCTAATGGAGCAATCTTGACAAAGAACACACAAACACACACACACACACACACACACACACACACACACAAAGTAAATTAAATAAGTATCCCATGTATATTTTGTAGCATCACATATAACAGCTAAGATATAGAATCAATTCCATTCCAAGTTAGTATTAATGCATGGAATGGGTAACATTCAGTGCAAACTTGATGGCATTGGGGCCAGTTGGAAGGCTGGCCTTTGGGTGTGTATAAGAGAGCTTTTCCAGAGGGAACAGACAGAACCACAATCCAACCTGAGCATGGCTGGAAGTCAAGCCTGTTGTTTCGTAAACTTGAAAAGCATCCTCTCACCTTATTTTATTCCAAACACCTTTTTGAGATGCTCCCTTCTGCAGCTGTGTCCTGAAGTAACTTTATTTGCAGTCCAGCTGCTCTCTTGAACATAATTGTTGTAACCCACGATCAGAGTTTTTCCAGTTCCCATCTATTTTCCCACCTTCACATGTCAGGGAATTTTTCAAACTTTCCTACAAGGAAGCTCCAAGCTATTAATTAATTTGCTAGTTGATTGTATTTCCATTGCATTGCTTCCAGCCAAAAGCTCTCTCTTTGGAGCTGAAAAAACAATTTGTTTATAACCATTCACAATTTGCATTATTGGCTTCAAATATGGCTCTTAGTGATATTTTTATTTAGCTATTGCACAGGGCATTGTTTTCTCAGAAGAAGCACCTAAACATAAACCCTATTGAAACTTTACGGAAATAAAATCCATATTTTACATATCTCAGTGAATTCCACTTTTAAAAACTTTGGTTAAATGGGGAAATACAAATAGTACATCCTGCTGCAATATATGAGCATATTCTTTTTTATACTGCATTTTTTCTTTTTCTCTTTTTTCTCAGCTTTATTTAAAAAAAACAAAGAAAAATATACAGATTTTTAAAAATCATTTTTGTATGAACCTATATGAATATATCTATCAGTACTTGATTTTTTTAAAGGTGTGATAGTATGCACTGAAATCTTACTAGTTACAATGAGTAAAACGTTAATGTAAAACACTCTTTCAATTGCTAAAAATTTTCACCTAGGAATTCTTATGTTCTTATTGATTATGGTTTTATGCATAAAACAACCTTCAATATCTTATTTTGTTGTAATTGTTAGAAAGATACCTTACATTAGTAAATTTGCCAAAGTACACAATTCATAGAAATACATTTGTGTTTTGTCAGTAACTAATTGAAAGAGTTTGTTAAATGAACACCTTTATGTCAGTTACATTTTATATGTTGAGAAGTCTTTAAAAAGTTTAATAATGACTCAGAGCTGCAGCCATCTCCAAAGGGACAATAGAATATTGTTCATGAAAAGTCATTTACAAATAGGAGAAGGGCAAAAATAGCCCTAAAACTCCCTGAAATAACTATTTCTTGATCTGGGAGAGACAGTTACTGTTCTAAGTTGTACACATACTGGTAAATCCATCAGTCTGTATTCCACTAAGTTCTGTCATCATAGTCTAACAGATAACTGTGTCTAAACTGAGTCATAAAACAAAACAGCCACATAGATATAGCTGAGCTTGCTTTCAGGTAACCATGGATCTGAACTCGAGTATCCTAATGAGGTGGCTAAAGAAAAGACCTAAGGAGCTGGAAGGGGTTTCAACCTCATGGGAAAACAACAACATTATCAACCAACCAAACCCTCCAAAACTCCCATGGATTAAAACACCAACCTCTGTGCACAGACTGAGAGACCGGATTGTTCCAGTTGCATATGTAGCTGAAGATAGCAGTGTCTGGCATCAATGTGAGAAGAGAGGGCACATTTTTCCAATATAGGGGAATGACAAGGCAATGGGGTAAGGAGGGGAATCAGAAGGGAGTGCAAATTTGTGAAGACAACTGGAGGGAGAAAGGAAATGGGAGCAGGAAGGGTAAAGTGATAACACCTCAAATGTTATCAGACTATCTAATAAAAATGTAAAAAATAAGACAAAACAGAAGACATGTCTATGGTAGAAATATTATAGGAAGAAACATGAAGATTGGTAAGTGTAGCAGGGGAATAAAGGAGGAGTAAATAATCAGAAAGTATTTTATGGACTGTCAAAAATTAACGTTTTAAATTTTTTTTTTAAATCTCATGCGTTTAAATTATGAAAACATATTTAATAACCAATAGCATTCAATCTTATCAAATAATTTATGAGTAATAAAATAAGTGTAGTATGTTGCAATCTCTGCATTATGGGCAATTGTGACTATTCATGTAATTGAATGAATTGATCATGACTGTAATATTCTACATATTGTAGAGAAATCTGATATAACACTCATATATTCAGAGCAAAGTACAAGACATCAGAAAAGCATTTTATTCAGGAGTCTAGTGAAACTTCATCTCAATCTTTTGAGAATTGCTGACATAAAAAATTCCAATGACAGTATGAATATACACTGATACTTTGAATGTAGGTTAGGACAACTGTGGTAAGCATTTTGGTAATTTCCAAAATTCTCAAAATATGATTTTTCACATTAACTAGGAAATCTGTTACAAGTGAAGTCAGCATGCACATAAGCAAACAAAAAACAACTAACTGCATGACCATATATTTTATGGAGCCATTCACAAAAGAAAGTTACAGAACCAATCAAAATGTCATTGTACTATTAAAATGTGATAGGTAATAATTATCACTCCATCTAGATATGAAATCTTATAAAAGATTAGCATATGGAAGCATCCAATGGGGTATCGCAGAGAGATTTAACTGAAGAAGTCTCGCTGAACACAGAGAGTAACTTAAAAACTAGAGTCCCAGACCAAATAAAAGTACAAACAGAAAGTGAGGTTGACCATAGTGTTATTTTTTGTCTATTCTCTCATTGTAGACCCAGTGCAATCAGCTGACCCCTGTTCCTTTTATGTCTTGTCACCATGATTAACTAGTCCGCTTTTTAAACCACAAGTGAAAATAAACTCATTGCTCATTGTCCCAATTTTTATTCTGCTGTGACATTTGGTCATAGCATCAAAAAAAAAAAAAATCTAGAAAAATCCAGAAAGAAAATGTGTTACATATATCTACAGGATTATAATTAATTCATAAAACTGAAAATCCGACCGTTTGTGCTGAATGAATTGGCCTTCGAAACACAATGCTAAGTAAATTGGGTCAGAAATGCAGATATAGGCAACAGGGTTCTGTCTTCCTTGTTAGAATCATTGAAGCTGACTATGTAGAAGTAAATGTGAGAATAAGACCTACTAGGCATAGGGACACTTAGTTGGAGTAGAGTGAAATTCAGTTCAAATAATGAATGCTTAACACATATTTTAATAATGCTGAAGTCAGAAAATTCTGTTGATTCCCATTTCTCACTTGCTCTCCTTTTTTTTTCTTTTTCTTTTTAACATATAGACTCATGCTAAAAAATGAAACAAACAAAAATAAACCCCACCAATTTGATGAGATAACATGGACTGTGAACTTCAGGTGTTGATTTTATGTAAAAGCTGGGCATCAGAACAAAAGTCAGAAGCTTGTGCAGTAAGTTCAAGCATGTGAGTAAATGCCTTAGGTGACAATATGAAGCTAGTAAGAGTAGACATGTCATTCTAGGTACTTCACTAGTTTGCTCCATGAATCAATAAACAATCATAACCTCTTATGTTGCCAAGATGAGTGTATACCCTGTGAGCCAGAACAATGGATGCGTCTCATTGTGACAGTCTCAAAAGAGCTTCTCAGCAAAGAAAATTCAGTTGTGTAATTTGTTAATAGATTTATTGTTATAACTGAGAGATCACATTTTTAAATACATGAACAGAATAATTACACCAAGGCCCCATCAACTTCTTTCAAGGAAAACTGTAGAACAGTGATCTTAGGGACAAACTAACAGATAAAATCCTCAAATTCGAGCTCCTTGTATATGAGGAAGTAGTTTCTGAGGACTTATTTGGGGGACTTGGGTATTATCTTACAGTTCACACCGTAACTTTGTTAATTATGGGCATGACTTCTTTATGGCATTAACTTTGCAGCCAGACCGTCTGTAGAGACTCATTTTCCTTTTCTCTTATGTCTGTAACAGCTGCTTCATCCATTTCCAAATGTTAATGCCCCCTACTTACACTTGACAAAGTTAGTTTTAAAAGTAAAGGGAAAAAGGAGGAACACTGGGCACTTTATCTGATGGAAACTTACCAGCACCAATCGGAAGAAATAAGCATATAGAATCGTACACATTTGAATCGTCAGTAATGCTTCTAATAATGTAACTGCAAACACTAAATTTTATCAAATATGATAAAACTTGTTTGCATACTGCTTTGTTCATGGATATGCCAGTGTTTAAACCAAATATGAGTGTTTTGTATCTAGTCATTAACTTCTTAAATTCACAATCAGAGAATTTATTTATAGTGTGGCACTCCCAGCAAAATTTAATTAACAGGTAAACTTTGAGATGGTCTTTAGTGTATAAAATTACCAAAACGTCAGCTCGGTTAACTAGTAAAACATCAATGCACAGAAGAACACATCCCTCCAGATGGTCTAATTTCATTTCATTCAATTTAAAATATTGTTAGCACTGATCCTGACCCTGACCACTCTTCCAAAATATGTGACGATGTGATCTATGTTGTTTGTCACATGCAGCCAGAACATAAGAAACATTATCGATAACTACAACACAACATTGAACAGTTACTACCTTTAACCTGGCCCTGCTGACATTTTCATACTTTGACCCCCTGTCAAACACTCAAATCTACCGAACTTGTTTTAAAAGAATTCTCATGAAATAATAAAGAAGAAAGTTTTCCTGGACCTGACACTTTATTTACCAAGTGGCAAAATTTTGGAAAAATATTTCATTTAAATATGGTTCTAATTATTACAGAAAGAGTTTTAAAATCTCATTGTTTTTCTAAAGTGTCCAAATTTACTGATTTAGATGTCTTAATTTCTGTATTTATTTTATTTATTAACCTAGCCTAACATTAAGAACAGTGAATTAATTATAGTATTTATGTAGCATTCAAAATAATTTTCAAACTCATATTTTTAAAAATTAAAATAAATTATAAATATTTAAAAATATTTTAAAAGATTTATGTATTTATTATATAAGAGTACACTGTAGCTGTCTTCAGACACACCAGAAGAGGGCGTCAGATCTCATTACAGATGGTTGTGAGCCATCATGTGGTTGCTCAGAATTGAACTAAGGTCCTTTAGAAGAGCAGTCAGTGCTCTTAAACGCTGAGCCATCTCTCCAGCCCAAAATATAATTTTTGTTACAAACATTTATGTGTGCATTCAACATTTGTACAAATCTGTTTTTGTATTAGATTATTTTAATTTGATCCAGCCTTAAAAAGGTATTCTTAAAATCTAGTCTTCCTAAATTTTTATTATAAGTTGTTATATGGAATTGTGTTTTATGTTTTATTTAACCTATTATTATTATTGTTGTTATTGTTATTTATTTTCTTTTTTTTTACACTTCTAATTTACTCCCTTCCAGTCCTCACTCTGACTATTACACATCCCATACCTCTTTCCTATCCTTGCTCCCTTCCCCTCCTCCATCACTGTCTTCACAAGGATGTCCCTATCCAACATACCCCATCACACCACTAAACTCCCTGGGACCTCCAGTCTCTTGATGGTTAGGTGCATCTTCCTTGACTGAGTCCAGTCCTGGCCTGACACTATTGTTGAGGCTATGGAGTGCTCACAGAAAGGGACCTATCACGACTGTCCCCCAAACGACCCAAAAAGCAGATATAAAATACAGAGGCAGATATTTGCACTCAACCAATGGACAAAAGCTGTTGACTTTTTTGGCTGAATCAGGCAAAAGCTGGGAGAAGCTAAGGAGGAGGGCAACCCTGTAGGCGGACCCATAGTGTCAACTGACCTGGACCCCATGAGATATCTCAGACATTGGAATTGTGATTTTATTTTATTTTTTAATTTTTTTCCTTGCCTCCATGATTCTTCAGTAAGCATACTTATTCTTTATTCACAGAAACTGTGTTCCTAAGAACAAACTCAGGGGAAGGAGCAGATACACATACTTGATATCATAATGGGAAATATTCTTACACGGTTTTAAGTATTCTAATTTTTTGGTAGGAAATATAAATTCATCTATTAAGTTGTTCAACATTTACATTGATATACTTTACTTTATGAGACATTACTAACCATGAACTAGTACATGTAACTAAATTTGAAAATAGAGGTGATTTATAAGGCTAACAGTATTTACCCTTTATGTTAGAAAAAAAAAAAAAACTTTTATGAGTTTTTTAAATGTTACTTTAAGTTGTCAAACAGAGTAGCTGAAACAACTTTGAGGTTATTGAATCCTGTATGTCATTTAGTCCACATGAAAACTATTGATTTAGCTCCAAGTAGTTAGTATTTGGACACGAGGGATCCTTATATGTTTGTGAACAGTGTCATGGTTTTACCATTCTCAAACACATAACTGATCTTGAGAACAGTTGGAAAGGACCCTACTATTTTTATCTACTGTAGATGAAATCACTGCTAAGTTGATCTTGTCCCCATAGAGTAAAGCATGACAGGTCCATTCTGACATACTTAGCCTTTTGATCACACACATGTTACTCCCAAACACCATTTTTCATCTCTTTTTATTGAATAGTTAATGTACTTACATTCAGATGTTTGCCCTTTTCCTGCTTTCCCCTCTGCAATTCCCCTTCCTTCTGATTCTGTGAGGATGCTCCCCCTCGCACCCACCCATTCCCTGCTCAACATCCTGCCATTCTCCTACACTGGGAAAACAAGCCTTCCCAGGATCAAGGGCTTATTGTCTTATTGATGCCCGATAATGCCATCCTCTGGTACATGTATGACTGGAGACATTAGTCCATCCATGTATACGTTGGTTGGTGGTGTGCCCTGGGAGCTCTGTTGTTCTTCTTATAGGATTGCAAACCCTTTAAGCTCCTTCAGTTGCTTCTCCAAATACTCTCTTTAAAGGGGCATTAGCCAATAATACCAAGAGAAGTCTTTCTGGTCATAATAATGACATAGAAAACAATGTTATTCTACATTGTATAACAACAACAACAGAAACTATTGTGCATATGTTTAAAAACACAGAGTAAGGATGCTAATCACTGAGCTGTGTGCAGTAGGAATAATGCAATAAAGGGATTTCAAACTAATTAAAATCAAAAAGAAATGTTTAAATAACCAAGGGAAAGAAATATTTATGATAAGAAGCTATTGCACAGACTGTAACTCAAGCAGTGATGCTCAGTGGATTAAGCAATAAATTCTGGTATAAAGACAATAATTCACTTAATTAAAGTATATATCATGGTTAAAATAATGATGGATTAGCACAATCACTGGAGAGAAGCAATTTGAAAGTTGTTCTAATCCATGGATTGGTCAAGTTTATCTTAGAAATTAATATTTGACTCCTGGATTTGTTCTTATAGGCTATGCATTGTACAAAGTGCCTTTTGTATGTAATTATTATAGGCTATTTCATTCTTATTATTTGATATTTTTGCATTTCACATACAATTTAACCAGAACTAAAAAACTTTAGTTCAATTAATTTTAGTCATATATGAGATGTGTGTGTGTGTGTGTGTGTGTGTGTGTGTGTGTGTGTGTATTTCTGAAATGATGTCTTTTAAAGTAAATTAGGTACTAAGTTCTGAAAACAGTTCTCTCTTATTTTATTAACTTTGAAGCTTCTTGTCATCCTGGGTAAAGGAAAGGGCAATAAACGATCAACTGCAGATTCTGATAATATCTCTGTTACCAAACACTGGCAAGGATAAAGGGGATAAGGGTAAGATTATTACCAAATTTATTTGATAAATACTCACAAAGACATATCTCAATCAACAGTGACACTTATAAACTGAAGTTATTTACATGAAAATTTATTCTCAAATAGTTGTGGTATCATAAATCAATCAAGAGAAACTGAGGACAAAGGGAGGCTCTTTCCATATGTGAATGAATAAGCACAGACTTTTACTTCGATTCAGGAAAATATTTCTCAGTAGAAACAATGATCCCATAGTTAATGGGCCTAAAGAACTATAATGAAAAGTATCTTAAGTTAAATAAGAACATAGGCAAATGCCAAAGACAGCATGATCCTACTTCTCTGTACCCCAACAAATGTTGAAGCAAGTCATGCCAATAGAAACAAAGTTTTAACAAACCCAGTGATGAATGAAGATTTGCCCACAAAAGGGCAAATCTGTATAAGGTTATAATGCAGATGAGCCAGTTACTTTTGTCTAATGTGAATGCATGCATAAAAATTGCACTAAGTATTGAATTCACACTTGTATAGTGCAAAAGAAAAAAGCATACAGGCTATGTAATCCCATGGGGAAAAGAAAAAAATTTAAGAACATGGGTGTAAAAGTAATATATTTACACCATAGGATACTGACCTATCTGACCTATAATTATTACTGAAGTATGTCTACTAAAAACAGATAAATAGATAGATAGATAGATAGATAGATAGATAGATAGATAGATAGATAGATAGATAAAATTTTATATTTGGTGTTTAATCTGTGAGAGAGTAGAATGTTATTCTACATTAGTTGTCACAGTTCTAAATTCAGCTTCTATGGAAATAAATGTATTTTGGAAAGAAAGAACTGCACAGATGTCATTTTCCTCAAAAGCTAGCAAGTAATGAATGTAAATAATACACTGTTTTGGTTTTTAGCCTCCAGAATCACATGGAGTCTGAGATATTGTTATGCCAACAGATCTAGGACCATTTTCAGCCATAAGGAAAAATAAATAGAATCATAGTTATTTATTTGTAACTTGCTTAAGTTTCTTTATTAAAAAGTCCTTATAAATGATATTTTCATTTGTCAGTATCCATGGTAATTGAATCATTATGCTCCTTTGAAAAAACCCAGTCCAAACAAAAGCACTAGAACTGTTCAAAATATCTTAAGAAATTATTGTTCATATAAATTTAAAAATAAAGAAGAGCATAATTGCATTAAAAATAGCATTTTTGAAGATTCGTGGTGAAATGATAATTTGAAATAAATGTGTGTCCTTAGTAAAATGTTTGTTGAAATGCTTATCCACATCTTAAATCAAAGACAAAGTTCAAGTGATACCTGAAGAGAGTTCATAAAGAACAATGGAAATTCAGAACATGCCCCTTTTCATCCAGACTGGCAGCCTGCCCACAGGTTGCTGGGCACATGGAAGAGCTGCAGGAACATTCTCACTCCTGAGCCTAGGGCCAAGTCCACACTCCCACTCCCCTGACTATCCCTGAAAGGTCACTCGGAACTCTCAGGGCACAGGAAGCAGCGCTGCATGGGAACACACACTTCTGGCCCAAGGACAGAGTCAGTCCAGTTGTATCAGGAACAGGAACCGCCACTGGAACTCTGAGCCTACTCTTAGACTGAACATCCAGGGACAATCTGATTTTTCCCGAGTGCAGGAGAATGCCAAGGTTCTGAGGTGGGAGAGGGATGCTGGGAGAGGGAGCACCTTCATGAATGCAACAGGAGAAGGACAGGGGATGGGATAAGGGGAAAGGGATAACATCTGAAATGTCAAGCAGAGAATATCCAAAAAAAAAAGGAAAAATAGTCAGTAGAATTTACCTTCTATTAAGAAGATAAAATAGAATTTTAGTTTTATTAAGAATTAAAAAACTATAACCAATACCACATACTATTATTGAATATATTACAGTTTTGTCTCATGAAAAAAATAAAATATACATAGTTATCATATCATATCTCAAAAGATGACATATTTCATAAAACAGTGAGTAGAACAGTGATAAAACAGAGAAAAAGATGTAGAGAATAAAAGAGAGGGGCAAAGAATTAAAGAATGAAAATCTGAGGTGAAAATTAGTCTGCCATTGTATACTTAAAATATACTTGTTTATTTTTAAAATGTATAATCATATAAACTAAGAAAAATATTATTGAAATGTAGAAAAATTACAGAAAATTCAGGTTCATATAAAAATATGAGATACCAAATTTAACACCAACTCTAAATGTATAGTAACATCATTGTGGTGAATTATATATTCATAAAAGAAAAACTATGGAAAAACATAATGTCTTGATAGTCTAGAAATATGTTACGATATGCATAATATTTTACTTGAGTAAAAAACAAAAAAAAAACATGGAAATGGAGGTGGTAAGAGCCACTGAATATGCATTCAAAAGAGAAAAGTATCTTGTCTGCTTCTTGTTTTGTGGTAAAATTTACTTAATAAAGAACAAAACCTATCAACTACTCAAGGAAACAAATTGTACTACTAAATTGCATCTCACCAAAACTAAACATTTTATCATCCAGAAGAAAATTAAAAATATTTGTACGAAAATGTGAATCCTCAATGCTGTAAAAATGATTGTTCTGAAAAGATATGACTGCTTGTACAATTAGTGATGAAAATGTAATGCATATTACAAATTATTCACTAGTTGATATAGGGCCTTCTCCATGTGATGGAACTTATTTCTCTGGGAAATAGTTTTCTCCGATTTTCTAACAAAATTTTGAGTTGTATAGAACCTACCATTTAAGTGATATATATATCACTTAATATATATATATATATATATATATATATATATATATATATATATTATATATATATATATATATAGAGAGAGAGAGAGAGAGAGACTGACAGACAGACAGATAGATAAATCGATAGATAGAGACAGAGACAGCTAGATATGGAATGGGGGTATGAAGGGGAAACAGGGAAAGGGGATAATATTTTAAAAACTCAAGTGACAGCACATACTGGTGAGAATCTAGAGAAATAGACACACTTCTCTATTGCTAGTGAGATTACAAGCTCAGAAAATTGCAAAAATTTCTATGTGAAGAACCAGTTGTACCTCACTTAGGCATATACCCAAAAGATACCCCACTATACCCCGATGACACCATGTTTATAGCAGCCTTATTTATAATAGTCAGAAGCTTGAAACATCCCAGATGTCCCTCAACTGAAGAATAGATTCAGAAAAATGTGGTTTATTTACACAATACAATAATACTCAGCTATTAAAAACAAAGACATCATGAATTTTGCAGGCAAATAGATGGTCCTAATAATATCATCCTGAGTATGGTATCTCAGATCCAAAATGACATACATGGTATGTACTCAGCTTTTAGTGGAAAACCGAAAGAAGTGCTTAATCCTTGAGAGACTTGATGCCCCAAGGAATGGGGAGGCCAGATGGTGTATGAGTATGCTTTCAGGAACATGGGAAAGCAGGAATCTAGTGAGAAACTGTTCCAAGTCTTAGGATAAAAACTGAAATGCAAATAAATAAAACAATAAATATTGAAGATTAAAAACAAGCAAGTTTAACTGAGCAGCCAGGAACAGATAATGAGAATTGGCATCTTATTTTAAAATTTCACACCGGGAGTACCTCAGCTAAATACAAAGTTAGAGAAGAAACATGAACTGAAAAAAATATTAAAAGAGAAAGTGATATTCTAAGAATCTAGACTGAGTGTAATAGAGAAAAAATAAGTATAAAAACATAGTGAGACAAGTAATAAATGAAATATCTGACAGGCAAATTATAACTAAAGGCAGCAAAACAAATTGAAAATTAATCTATTAAAGCACTGAGAAAGGAATTAAACCATAGAAATAAGCCAACAGGACTGACAGGATTTTCAAAAGCAATCATGAAAAGAATAATAAGCTAAGAAGCCAAAAGAAAATAATTCGTCCCTTATGTTACTCTAATCTTAAAATTGGCTTTAAGAAGGATAGGAACACAGTAAGTAACCAAAAACAAGTTTTGTTATTCTATTGCACAGAAGGTGATCACAGTTAACACTAATGTCGTTCCAAGTAGCTAGTAAATATGCTTTTAATATTTTCATCACACGTAATAAAGGTTGAAATTAACAGACTACCCCTGGACCCATTTCACCACTAATATATGAATATGTTCTTTATATATATATATATTTAGAATAGTGCAGCATGAATTAAAAATAAAATAAAACATAGTCGAATAATAAAAATATGAAAGAGCATATTCTAAAACATTTATATAGCTTCTGGTTATATAGCTAAAATAATATAATAAATTATAATTAGATAACAAAGAAAGGGAAGGAAATATGTCAGTAATACTGAAAATTGGGCAACTAATGAAATGAAAATAAATAAAATAATAAACATTGAAGATTAAAAACAAGCAAGTTGTGTTTAAAGTTTATGCAAAAATTTGATAGAGTTAAGGATGTTGAAGACAATATAATTTCTAATAAACTTTTTGTGAGTATCAATTTATTAATGCTTAATTTTGTAGTAACCAATATAAATAACTCAAGTCCTCCTGGATCTAGAAAAATGCAATAAGACAAGATTATTTGATATAAACATAGTAAAGAAACACACTATATTATTATTAATCAAATTTTCATGTTGCCCAGAAATAAGTAAATTATACATACATTAGTATCTTTTATGAAATTAGCTAGTGTGAATTTAATGAATGAGATGAAGTAAAGAATTTGCTTAATATACAGTATACTCAGCTCTGAAAACAACCAGGGAGAAAAACTGAATTAATTGGTAAAACACATAATAAAATATAGCAACAATAAATGCTTAAAATTAATGAATGTGCAGGACATTTTGAATGTAAATTCTGAGAGTCTAAGCAAATATTCTATATAATTAAGTCAGCCTTTTTATAAAGCAGAACACTGTTTCAAATAATTAATGAATGATGCAGTATGTTTTGTTTCTTTTAATTTTATAAAGTAATTATATGAATCTGTACATCTTTACTGCCAAACAGGCTTTGTTATAATAAACATGTTAAAAAATATTATTTTTATGAATATATACCTACAAATATACCTATACCTAGAGCTATACATATAACTAAATCTATATATGTCCATTTCATGAACTATTAAGTAAAATATAATAAATAAAATTTATCATGAGGTCATATTTAAACTACAGTTTTACTTTGTATTATTGAAGATAACATAAATAAATGGACAAATAAACTTAGCAAGTAGTAATTGGAAAATCAATCATCTGCGACATAGTTTCCAAGATGTTTTATGGTATTCTTTCATTGAAGCCATAGTTACTACATGTTACATATCCAAATTTCTTAAATATTACTTGCTAGGAAGTCTCACATAAAATCAAACTCTTTGAAGATTTAAAATTTATGTAGTGTGGAGAGGCAGACCAGAAGGGGATGCACCTTTGTGAATGCAACTGGAGAGAGAGTAGGATGGCAACAGGGCAGGGTAAAGGGTAACATCTCAAATGTAAATACAGAGTATCTAATAAAAAATGATAAAAAATTATATCTACATTACTTTTTCCTCTCAAGGTTCTAATAATCAGGAAGTAATTATATAAACTTCATACCGAATTTGTGAGAAGTTATTAACTCATCCACCTAGCTTGTATCAAGTTGGTGCTATGAAGGTCAAAATTATTTTTCAGCAAATACAAAATAAGCAGGCATTAAGTTTGTAATTTTATAGTTAGAATAACATCACAGATTTTCAAATTTTTCATGTATTCGGTGATATTAACATCAAACTTTTAACCAATCAAGCAGTGCTAGAAGTAAGTGGAGCATCGGATTTCAGCAGATTTAATGTCTGGCTGTTTCTCAGGAAATTGGACATAGAACTACCTGAAGACCTAGCTTTTCCACTCTTGGGAACATATCCAAATGTTGTTCTAACATCTAACAAGAACACATGCTCTACCAAGTTCCCAGCAACCTTATTTATAATAGCCAGAAGCATGAAAGATCCCAGATGTCCTTCAACAGAGGAATGAACACAGAAAGTAGAGGAGTACTCAGCTATTAAAAACAACTAGTTCATGAAATTCCTAGGAAAATGGATTGGAAACTATCATCCTGAATGAGGTAATCCAGTCACAAAAAACATTATGGCATGCACTCAGCAATAAGTGGATTCTAGCCCCCAAAAGTTCTGAATACCTGAGAAACAATAGACAGAACTAATGAAACTCAAAACGAGCAAACAACAAACAACAAGCCCCCCCACCAAAAAAAAAAAAAAAAAAAAAAACCGAACAGGATGTGGATATCCCAGTCCTTCTTAGGAGGAAGAATGAAACACTCATGGGAGGAAATAAAGAGACAAATAGGGGAGCAGGGATTTTAGAAAAGATCATTCAGATCCTCACCTGGGGATTGCTTGTGCAGCCACGAAGCCCAAGCACTATTGCTGATGCCAAGATGTACTTACTGGCAGGAACCAGATATGGATGCCTGCTTAGAGGCTCTACCAGAGCCATATGGATACAGCTGAGCATGCTTGCACCTAACCATCGGTCTGAACACAGGGACTCCCAGTGAAGAAAGTAAAGATAGGACTGAAAGAGCTGAAAGTTTTTACAATCCCAGGGGAAGAACAACATCTCAGCCAACCAAATCCTCCAAAAATCCAATGGCCTAAAATACGAACCATTGAGCACAAATGGAGAGACCCATGGTTCCAGATGCATGAGTAGCAAAGGATATCTGGGAGAAGAGGCCTTTGGTCCAGTGAAGGCATGTTTCCTCAGTGTAGGGGAATGCCAAGGCCCTGAGGTGGAGAGGGTAATTAGGATACTAACCCCAGAAAGCTCTGAACACCCCAGAAATAACTCACAGACTGTGTGAAGTTCAAGAAAATAAAAAAAAAAAAGAAAAGAAAAGAAAAGAAAAAAAAAACATTATGTTTACTCCTTACACACCAAGAAAACTTTGACTAATTCCAGGTTACATCCTGTTTTACATGTGCTTTATGCTCATTGTAACTAGTAAGATCTTAATGCACACTATCAAACGTTTAAAAAAAAAACAAGCAATGACAAAAAGGTATCTGTAAACTGTTATGCGAAAATGCTTAAAATTTGTACATTTATCTTTGTTTTTTAAAATAAAGTTCTTCAATTAAAAAGAAGGGAGAGAGCACCTTCATGCAGGTAAGTGGAGGGGGAGGAGGGATGATTACCTTTGAAATATAAATATAGAGAATATCCAATAAAATAATTTAAAAAGTAGTGATTTAACATGCAATGTTTGAAATTCTCTGCTAGACAGACCATCATATCTGCATTCTATATAAATTCTTGTGGTCAGAAAATGTGTACTAAAAGTGAAATACTATTTTAAATATCTGTACCAGTGTAAAAGCATAGATATTTTAAAAATGTATAGTATTACATAATCAAACACTTTCACAAGAAATAGGTTTCAAGGGTGTTCATAGACATGCTTTGTTATCTTCCTTTTGAACAGCAAGCTTGTGATGAGCATATTTCAATTATTTCTCCATTCATTTGTTTAGAGTCTGAAATGGTTTTGTAGATTCCTCAGTATTTTATTATTATTGATCCAAGAATTTTTCCAAAATAATTATATAATCCTTAATCAATATGGACTAATTCTTAAAATTGAACTCTACTCTAGAGTACCCTGCTTTGTTTAAAAACAGACTTTCTCAGATATCATTTTAATGCCAATGATTATAAGAGACTTCAAATTAATTTTGATTATACCTTGTAACCTAATATTTAACTTCCCCAACTAATATGATTGAAAATTTCTCTTGAATAAATGTTCCTACTTCTTGTTTATTTTTGCAATGTCCATACTCTCAGGCTCAGCTATGTGATTTTTATCAAACATATTCACTGAGGAACAACGGCACAGAATATAAAAATCAAATGACACAGTATAAATAAACGTTTGTTCATCTTTCTCTAATTCCAAATGGCATTTCTACTCTCAGGTTCTTCTGAAAACTGTAAACTCATAATGGACTTAGCTCACTAACCACCTGCGAATGAAAGAAGTGAGTGATTTTTGATTGATCACACATGGAAATATCTCAATCTTAATTTTCACATTTCATGAAACAGTAAAATGTTTTCTTTTACACTATCCTGAGGATACACAGGACAATTCTAATACATAACTTAAATTCTTCTTTGGTACTGAGCCACTGACCTTTTATTAGTTCCTGATTTTAGGGTACTTTGTCTAGAATGTCCTAATATTTCTCATAATTATTTTGATTTTACAGCTGTCCCTTAGGATCTGATGAGATTTCACTTTCAAAGCAGACACATAGCAACAATGACAACAAGTTTGTCAATATCTTTTATCACTACCTAAGTTTATTTTGTTCATATTTAATTTACTGCTTGAACGAACTCCAGTCAATAGTCTCAGTCTAATCTTTTCTTTCATTTACTTTAATAGAATATATATATATATATATATATATATATATATATATATATATATATATATACTTTACAACATGCATGTGATGTGTGAATATAAATTGAAAAGATGAAATCAATTTTTACATATCTACTATAATATCTCAAATATTTACAGATTCTCTGATCAAGTCACCTTTTAGCAATTGTAACAAATCTGCTACATATCTTAATTTGCATATTTTTCACAATTGCCAACAATGAATTTTATAGATATAAATTATATATATGAGAATATATATATATGTGTGTGTGTGTGTGTGTGTGTGTGTGTGTGTGTGTGTGTGTATGTATAGTACAGATGACTTAGATAGATTTTTGTTTCTGAGGCTAGGACACAGAAACTTACACTGTCTTCATTCTCTGTGTGTATGTCTGCTTTCCCAAGAGACTATTCCTTGTTATCTCTCTCCTGAAATATTTAGAAGCAACTTTCAGTTTACTTTACATCTGATGAAAGAATTATACTTTAGGGTACAAAAGAGAAAAATAAAGACAAAGGTTAAATCAGAAATGTGAGCATATCAATGAATTTAAAACTACCAGAAATAGATTCACAAGATCATATTCAATACAAAAAATGTGGTGAACTGCAAAGACATACGGAGATATTTAGATTTTTTCTTATTTTACTTTATCTTTTCCTTACAACTTTATTTAAAAAAGAGAGACACATGTACAGATATTTAAAAGCATTTTGGGATATCTCTATATGAATATATTTTTGTCAGTACTTAATTCTTTTTTTCTCTTACAATTTTATTTTTAAAAAAGAGGGATACATATACAGATTTTTAAAGCATTTTGGCATAAGACTATATGAATATGTTTGTTGGTAATTAATTCTTTTAGAAGTTTGATATCATGCATTGAAATCCCACTAGTTACCATAAGCAAAATAGTATATGTAGCACAGAAGTTTGATAGCATCTATTGAAATACCACTAGTTACCAAAAACATAAAATACATGTAGAACAGAATATAACATGAAGACAGTCAGAGTTTTCTTGGTATGTACAGATTAAACATAATTATCTTTGATACCAAAAATTACCACAAGGCAATATTCCTAGCTTTTGGATTATTAATGATTTCAGTTCTAGGAGTACCACACTCTGAGAAGATGCTATACACTTTTTTCCTTACAACTTTATTTAAAAAAAGAGGAATACATTTACAATTTTTAAGGGCATTTTGGCATAATATTGTATGAATAATTTGTCAGTACTTAATTATTTTATTTTCTTATTTTTATTTTTAATAAGTCTTTTTTGAACAACTTGATATAAAAAAACAAAGATAAATGTACAAATTTTAAGCATTTTTCATAAAAGTATATGAATACATTTTTGTCAGTGCTTGGCTCTTTTACCCCAAAGGTTTGAGAGTGTGCATTAAGGTCTTACTAGTTACAATGAGCATAAAGTACATGTAAAACTTAATTTTTTTAGAAGTTTGATAGCATGTATAGAAATCCAACTAGTTAACATAAGCATGAAGTACATGTAGGACAGAATGTAACATGGAAACATTTCTTGTTGGGTATAGATTAAGCATAATGATCTGTAAATACCAAAAATTGCCACAAGGCTATTATCTTAGATCTTGGATTATTAATAATTTGAGGTCCAGGTGTACCACACTCTGAGAGGGTTCTGTACATGTATTTTTCCCCCTAAAAAGAACTGATGCTTTTGTATTTTTTTTTTTTGGCCTTTGTTTTTATTTGAGCTTCATATGGTCTGTTATTTGTTTCCAGGGTGTTTAGAGCTTTCAGGGGTTAATATCCAATTATCAGTGACTGCATATTATGTCTGTTGTTTTGTGACTGGGTTAACTCACTCAGAATGATATTCTCTAGATGCATCTATTTTCTTAGGAATTTCATAAAGTCATTATTTCTGATAGCTGAGAAGTATTCCATTGTGTAAATAAACAACAAATTTTGTATACATTCATCTACTGAAGGACATCTGAGTTCTTTCCAGCTTCTGGCTATTATAAATACGGCTATTATGAACACTGTGGTGCATGTGTCTTTGTTGTATGTTGGAGTTTCTCTGGAGTATATGCCCAGAAGTGGAATAACTGGGTCTTCTGGTAGTACTATGTCCAATTTTCTGAGGAATCGCCAGAGTGATTTTCAGAGTGGTTGTACCAGTTTACAACCACACTAATAGTGGAGAAGTTTTCCTCTTTCTCCACATCCTCACCAGCTTCTGCTGTCATCTGAGTTTTTGATCTTAGCTATTCTGCCTGATGTGAGGTAGAATCTCAGGGTTGTTTTGATTTGCATTTCTCTTATGAATAAGGATGTCAAACACTGCTTAGATGTTTCTCAGCCATTTGATATTCCTCAGTTGAGAACCTTTTTTTAGCTCTGAACTTCATTTTTTAATAGGATTGTTTGATTCTCTGGTGTCTAGCTTGTTGAGTTCTTTGTATACCTTGGATATTAGGCCTCTATCTGATGTGGGGTTGGTAAAGATCTTTTTTTTTTTTCCCAATCTGTTGGCTGCTATTTTGTTTTCTTGACAGTGTCCTTAGCCTTACAGACTTTGCAATCTTATTAAGTCCCATTGTTGATCTTTTACCTTATAGCACAAGCCATTGGTCTTCTGTTCAGGAAAATTTTCCCTGTACCTATGTGTTCTAAGGTTTTCCCTACTTTGTCTTTTAATAGTTTCAGTGTACCTGGTTTAATGTGGAGATCTTTGATCCACTTGCACTTGAACTTTGTACAAGGCGATAGGGAAGGGTCTCTTCATTCTTCTGTATGCTGAGTGCCAGTTGAGACAACACCATTTGTTGAAGAGGCTGTCCTTTTTCCATTGAATGTTCTTAATCAAAGAATAAATGAGTCAAATATCTCGGAGTTGTTTGAGCTGATAAAACTCTAAGAGAAGTAGAAATGCGTGCCAATGAGAATAAGTTTCAAGGCCAGATCATTCTCACTGTCAAAACAGGAGAGCACCTATGGGGCAACATTAACTGAGTAGTCACAGACACACTTGTTTCTGTTTTTAATTTCAGGGCTCAATAGACCTGTTAAATACAGAACTAACAATTAATGACTGCAGATACCACACTGTTATTAGAAGTGTCAGACATGCACTCTGTGTTTAAAGAAATAGTGACACTTGAAATGATTTGCATTGTAACCCTGTGGATACTTCTCTTCTTCCAGTACTCTTTCAGATACTTTGATCAGAATATATGTAAACCAGCTGGTAATATAAAGAGTAATTTCTAATCTCTAATATATTGGACAGTGTTTTTTGCATGATACATGCAAGAGTTACCTATTTTAACTGGATATCTCGATATTATAGTTTCTAGTTAAAAACTATTATATTTTATCTTTATTTCAACAGAATTATTGTTAACTGCATATAGTAATTTTGCTTCATAATTAATATTTGTCACATTTTTATTGTGTCCATAGAACTGAAATATTTATGTAATAATTTTAATTATCTCTGTAATTCACATGAAGACTAATACTGATTTGGTGATCAAACACCAAACAGCAAAATTAGGTTATAACTACCTTGATGTACTACATTTTACAATTATTATTTTACCTTTGTCGGTATAGGCTATTTTATTTACTCCAGTGGTTAATATCATATGTTTTTTTTTTTCTTTTTTTATTCTGGGTCAAAGATTTACAAATAGCTGGTAAAAATAACTCTTCCATGTGACTCTCTGAGAGTGTATTTATTTATGTCTAGTATTAAAGTCTGTATATTCAATGATGATAAAGATGGCTCCTCTGAAGATGCATATCTTCCAATCTATTGTAAATGAAAATATACAGAAATAAAAAGGAAGGTAGAATGTCATTCTGTATAAATGCTTGAGTGGAGCAGTTTCTATGTGCCTTAATATTCCTGGGTCTAGACTGGTAATTATCAACATGTGTGTGTGACTTTTTAGGGGTTGTATATCAAATATACTATATATTAAAAATTTAGGACATCATTCATAAAAGTAGCAATAATACAGTTATAGTACATTAATAAAAACATATACAACATGTTGGTCATTACAACATGACAATATACATTAAAGTAGAGTAGAATTAGGCAGTTTGAGAGCAACTTGTGGAAACTGAATTTGGTAGCATTAGGTCTCCTATTCTAAGGGATTTAAAATATACCTTCGAATAACTGAACTTTACATATAACATCAAATTTCACAAGCTAAATATATTATATTCTATCTTTATTTCTGTTTCTCTTTCTTTTGTTACAAATGAATATTTCATGAATTCAAGCAATCCTTTATAATATTTACTTAATTTAAATCTTTTTGGGGTTTGGGATTTACCTCAGTAGTAGAGAATTTGCCTAGCAAGCACATGGCCCTAGGTTCAGTTCTCAGCCCAGGGGTGTGGGGGAACTTTATGAATATCTGAGACTTTTAAACAGAGAAAGACTTAGTGATCAACAGATAATGTTAAGAGAACACTAAAAAGTAATATTTACTATATATAACAGGTGGTTGATGTATAAAATCAGCATAAGAATTAAAGGAGTAAATGTTGACCATGGGCTTATTTTCCTCCTTCTAATTTAGATTCTTCCTCTGTCTCTGGAAATGATTATGTTTACATTTAAAATGGTTCCTTACAGCCTCTATCAGTGAAATCTAGTGACTTTCATAAAATTCTTGAATCTGTTAATACAATAACACAGGATCTTTAAATAAATTCAAGGCTACAATGACGCATGACTTTGCATCATTTAAGCTAGCTACTGAAAGAATCAATACAGATCATTGCTAATGAATATGTAGATAAATTATAATTACTGTATATTTGTAGTGTGAGAATATGATAGCAAAGCTACTGTGGAAATTCAATCTTTTCTAAAGAATGCAGAGGAGAGGTTTGAACATATTTTTGATGATGTTATTCAAAGCTGCTAAAAACTGAAAATAATCTAAGATTCAACTGAAGGATAAAAAGTAAAAAAAAAGGTGCATTCAAAGTCAAAAATATTTTTTAACTTAGAAAATACAGATGTTTATGACACAATATGCTGCTCCTAAAAATATATAGGTTATTAGACTGGAAACATAAACAATACACAGCATTTTGCTGCATACAGGAAACTCATCTCAAAGACAAAGACAGACACTATCTCAGATTAAAAGGTTGGGAAAAAACCTTACAAGCAAATGGCCTCAAGAAGCAAGCTGGAGTGGCCATTCTAATAACGAATAAAGTAGATTTTCAACCAAAAGTTATCAAAAAAGATACGGAAGGACACTTTTTAATCATTACAGGGGAAATTTGACAGGAGGAACTCTCAATCCTTAACCTATATGCTCCAAGTACAAAAGCACCAATATTTATTAAAGAAATCCTACTAAAACTCAAAAAATACATTGTGTCCCACACAATAATAGTGGGATACCTCAATATCCCACTCTTACCAATGGACAGATCATGGAAACAAAAACTGAACCAGGACAATGTAAAACTAGCAGAGGTTATGAACCAACTGGTATGAATAGATATCAATAGAACATATCATCTTAAAAGAAAAGAATATCCTACTTCTCAGCACCTCACAGCACCTTCTCGAAAATTGACCACATAATTGGTCACAAAACCAGCATCAATAGATATAAGGAGATTGAAATACTCCCATGCATTCTTTCAGATCACCATGTCCTAAAGCTGGTCTTTAATAACAACAAAGACAACAAACAGCCCATATACACGTGGAAACTAAACAATGCTCTTTTAAAAAATAATAGGATCAAAGAAGAAATTAAAAAAGAATTTAAGGATTTTCTAGAATCCAATGAAAGCAAAAACACAATATAACCAATCCTATGGGATGCAATGAAAGCAGTACTGAGAGGAAAACTCATATCGCTGAGTGCTTCCAAAAAGAAACTGAAGAGAACATACACCAGAAACTTGACAGCAGAGCTGAAAGCTCTAGAACAAAAGGAAACAGATACACCCAAGAGGAGTAGACAGCAAGAAACAAACTTAGGATAGAAATAGACCAAATAGAAAAAAAGAACCATTCATAAAATCAACAAAACCTCAAGATATATTACAAGAAAATTGTGCTAAAACTGCAAAGTACTGGTACAGAAATAGCCACCTGGATCAATGGAATAGAATAAATGATCCAGAAATGAGCCCTCACATATACGGTCACCTGAATTTTTACAAAGAAGCTGTAAACATTCAATGACAAAAGGAGAGCCTATTCAACCAATGGTGTTTGTTTAACTGGCACTCAGCATGCAGAAGAAAGAAAATAAACCATTTCTTCTCTCCTTAATAAATCAAGTGCAAGTGGATCAAGATCTCCACATCAAACCAGATACACTGAAACTATTAGATGAGAAAATAGGTAAAACTTTAGAACATATAGGCACAGGAGAAAATTTCCTGAACAAAACACCAATGGCTCAAGCTCTAAGGTCAAAGATTGACAAATGGAACTTAATGAGATTGCAAAGTTTCTGTAAGGCTAAGGACATTGTCAAGAAAACAAAATGGCAGCCAACAGAATGGGAAAAGATCTTTACCAACTCCACATCAGATAGAGGCCTAATATCCAAGGTATACAAAGAACTCAACAAGCTAGACACCAGAGAATCACGCAACCCTATTAAAAATGGGGTACAGAGTTAAACAAAAAGTTCTCAATTGAGGAATATCAAATGGCTGAGAAGCATCTAAGAAAGTGCTCCACATCATTACCCATCAGGGAAATGCAAATCAAAACAACCCTGAGTTTCCATCTCACACCAGTCAGATTGGCCAAGATACAAAACTCAAATGACAGCAGATTCTGGAGAGGTTGTGGAGAAAGAGGAACACTTCTCCACTCTTAGTGGGGTTGTAAACTGGTACAAACACTCTGGAAATTAGTCTGGTGATTCCTCAGAAAAATGGACATAGTACTACCTGAAGACACAATTATTTCACTTCTGGGCATTTACCCCAGAGATGTTGCAACATACAACAAAGACACATGTACCACAATGTTCATAGCAACCCTATTTATAATAGCCAGAAGCTGGAAAGAACCCAGATGTCCTTCAGAAGATGAATGGATACAAAAATTGTGGTACATTTACACAATGGAACACTTCTCAGCTATCAGAAACAATGGCCTTATGAAATTCGTTAGAAAATGGATGCATCTAGAGAATGTCATCCTGAGTGAGATAACTCAGTCACAAAACAACAGACATAATATACAGTCAATGATAATTGAATATTAACCCCAGAAATCTCTGAACCCCCAAGAAACAACTCACAGACTCTGTGAAGTTCAAGAAAAGACAAGAAAAAAAAACAGTATGTTTACTCCTTACACAACATGAAAACTTTGACTAATTCCAGGTTACATGCTGTTTTACATTTACTTTATGCTTATTGTAACTAGTAAGATCTTAATGCACACTATCAAGCCTTAAAAAAAAGCCATGCAATAACAAAAATGTATTTGTATATTTTTATGCAAAAATGCTTAAAATTTGTATGGTTATACTTGTTTTTTTTTTTAAATAATGTTCTTCAATAAAAAAAAAGACACAATATGCTGAATGAAGCAAGCATGTCACCACATTGCCGCATTCATACAACATCAATATGAATCCTTAGAACTTTCAGGTTTATAAAGGCAAACATTTGCAAGTTAGCTTACCCAGGAAACTTTTTATTGTTTAATTAGTTCTGTGTTTAAATTGAGGAATCCTATAAGCAACAAATGACTGCTGTGAGCAGGATAATTAGGCTCTCCCACTGTTGAGTCCTCTTATTGCTTATCAAACATATAATGCCAAAATGTGTTCAAAATAGGACACAAACATTTTTTAGAAAATATTAACATACATAATTTATTAAATTATTTATGTATTTATTTATTGTCCAAACGTTGCTCCGTACATGTCCCTTCTCCCCAAATTATTTACTTCATCCCCCTTTCCTTTGAATTTCTGAGTGTGCTCCTCTACCTACTCATCTACATCTACCTCAGCCTTCCCAGCATCCTTCTTCAATGAGGCATCAGGTTTCTACATTATTAAAGTAAGTGCGTCCTATTCTACTGAGGACGGACAAGGCAGTCCTCTGAAACAGGTGTCTGGGAACATAGACAGCTCATGTGTGCTCCTGTTTTTCTTTTCTTTTCTTTTCTTTTCTTTTTTCTCTTTTTTTTTTTTTTTTTTTTTTTTTTTTTTTTTTTTGGTGTAGTCTCTGGCAGCCCTGAAGGATCTAGGCAACCTGATATCTCTGTTTTTCCTATGGGGTTGCGATACTTCTCAACTCCTTCAGTAATCCCCCCAACTCCATAAGACTCTCAGACCTCAGGCAAATTGTTGGCTGTATGTGTCTGCATCTTTTTCAGTCATGTGCTGCTAGAGCCCCTCAGAGGACACCCATGTTAGACTCCTGTCTGAAAGCATTATAAGGCATCGGCAATGATGTCAGGGTGTGGTTCCTGTGTATTATCCTTACATTTCTTCAGACATGACCAATTCTGGGTCAAAACTTTAAAAGACGGGTAGGTGGTTCTGTAATTCAATTGGGGGCCATGTCAATGTACTAGGAGTGGTCTCTTCATGTCCCATCTCCACAATGTTGGGCATGTCAGATAAGGCCATTCTTATGGAATTCTGGTAGCCTCTCATATCCCAGGTCTCTGGGACTTTTTAGAGGTCCTCCCTGAACCTTATGGCTAAATGTTTCTATTCACTGTCCTGACCCTCTGGATTTCTCTTCTGTATCCTCTCAATACCTGATCCTGCACTCTCTTCCCCCCAATTCTTCCCTCCTACTAAGATCCCTCCCTTCCTCTGACACTCTTTTGTTCCCTCTTATGAGAGGGATTGAAGGATCCACACTCGGGCCTTTTTCTTGTTAATTTTCCTACAGTCTGTGAGTTGTGTCCTGAGTATTTTGAGTTTTTTGGCTAATATTCACTGTGTACAGGCCTGGCATGTTATTTTTCATCTGGGCTACCTCACTCAGATAATATTTTTTTTAGTTTCATCCATTTGCCTATAAAATTCATAAAGCGCTTGCTTTTAATAGCAAAGACAGGGGAGATGTGATGCAATTAGGATAAAAACCTAAAAACTAAAGTAAAAATATAAAAATATTAGTCATTTAAGAAAATAAACAGAATTATTTCTAAATGACTCTGAAACCTTGAACAGAAATGTGCTGGCTAATAATCATACTCTCAATTCATTGGAATTTAAGGTACGAGGATAATCATAGATTTTAGTAAAAATTCTGGTACAGAATATAACTTGTTTTTCCTATAACAACCCCACCAATTAAAAAAAGTAAAATATATAATGCACTTAGCTTTATTCTAGAAAAATAATATTATTTTAAATTCAATGTAAATCACCAACATTTTCCATTTCAATGGAAAAAAATGAGATAAGCCATAAGTATAAGCCAAGATATATAAAGACAAGGTATTCCAGAATTAACATTTTCTTAGAATAAACATGGATACACACACACACACACACACACACACACACACACATGCACATATATACACACTAGGAGTAAAGAAAGTGATTCCCAAAAAAAAGGTGATCTCTGAACCTGTTTGTTGAAACAGGATATTACCCTATGCAGCCATGAAAAAACCATGAATACATATAGTATACATATATGCACAATATCATATATGTATGTGTATGTGTATGTGTATGTGTATTGAAATGTGTTATAATGCATATTGTGCAGTAATTCTGTGAAGAACATGTGTAAAGTCATGAAAGATTATAATGCAAATTTGAAATTATAATGCAGGTTCAATGAAAATAAATAGTATTTATGTATTAGCACTTAAGCTATTTAGAATATTACATAATTATGTTGAATTATGACATCAATATTATTTTTCCCGATATAAGTAAAATGGTTACTTGTAAAAGTATTTGAGAATCTATTGAGCATGCTAAGTTTGAGAATAGTAAAGACTGTAGGTATAAAAATTTGAGTAATTTGCTGTTCAACTGATAATATTCTTAAAAGTTTTCAGAAGAATTATCACACACACGTGCACACACACATACATGCACACACACATACACATACACACACACACACACACACACATATATATATATATATATGTATATATATATATATATATATATATATATATATATACATATATATATATATATAACTATTTCAATCTATTCCTATGCAATAGGTTTCTCAGTATGGCTCTTCCTTAACTTTCATTATGCAAAGTTGTGGATAGTTGAATGTGTAACCTATTGTAGCCCTATAACCTTTGATTTTTACAGATTTGTATCAAATTTATCATTACTTTAAGTTGCCTGCTGAGTCCACAAATTGGAAATATATACAACCCATGATGAAGAAACACCTAACCTATTTACTTGAAGTTAGGACATTCTGCCTGAGTAAATATTTTATCAGTGAAATTCATTACTGCAGATTCTAGCAGATAGCACTACTCCTGCTGAAACATGCATGAATTTATTTGTTGCTGATACAAATTTTATTGTTTTGAGGGATTCTTTTTGTTTTTATTGATGGATGGATGACTGGAGTCATGTGTGGCCAGTGCTTACTTCCATTTCTACATATTGTGATTAAAAACTATGAACGCATATTATCTCAATAGTAAACATGGTTTTATAGCTTTTAAGACTGTATCATTTTGGAAATATTATGCATGAAGAAATCTATGAATTTACATCATGGAATTTAAATTTAATGGTTTAATTTTATGAATGGCTTTGTCACCACAATTTACTTTTTGTGTCTTAAATGAAAAATAATGTTTTTAATTTTCTTTTAACAGCTACTATTAATCTTGTTAAGGTTGTGGTTAAATATATTATCAGAAGTATTTACCACAAAAGATAAAAATGGCTTTCATTTAAGCCTCTGGGGGAAAAGTCACAAAAGATATAAATTGTTTCTTTGAATTTATACATGCAGATGTGTAGAAACGTTTTAAACATAGCCTTGGGAAAAAAAATCATTACTCTAGTAAATTAGTGTAAGAAATAAAACCAAGGGAAATAATGTCATTCACAAAATGAAAATCACTTTATATACATAACCATTTAAAGGCTTTGTATTTCCACATGGCTAAGCATAATTTTAAATTATACAACCATGCTCTTAATTAACAAGGCTAAATTTGATGACAAGGTGTCTGTATTGATGTCCACTGTACAATAGTTTCTGATGTCATAATCATATTTTATTAATAACTTCAAGGCTCTGAATCCTAACACACAAATCTTTCTCAAATGGCAAAATATATCATAACATAAGTAGGAAACCTGTAAATACACATGTAGAATGTCATGCTCATGAACCTGCCTTACACTATTATTTCTGGTTTTTAGTATTTTGGCTTATGTGAAAAATAAAATAAAATTTGGATATAGAAGGAAAATCAGAGTACATCATCTGTGTATTCAAAGAAAAAGAAAGCTCTCTGAAAAAAATAAGAAAATGTAAAATAAAAATACAGAATTAAGGAAATAACATTCTGCAGGGGGGGTGAGGTAGGGGTGAGTGGGTGAGGGCGTAGGTAAGTGCATGAATGAAGAAGTACAGGATCAGAGATAAAGAGGAGGCAAAATGAGGTGAGTAATTTTGGAAAAGGATTAAGAAGTAGGATATTTAAATGTAAATAAAAAATAATTTAATAAAAACTGAAATAAAGAATTCATAAGAAATACTTCACACATAGATATATACACATAGACATAAAATGTAGTATACATATATAAAATATTTTAATTGTTGTTGCTCTATCCAGAGCATACTTTCCTTACAAGAAGCTATCATTCAGAACAACAACAAAAACACCTGTGCCAGGTTTTGAATATTTCCCACCCAGATTTGTTATTGCTGTCCCAGAGACCCCCTAAACAATACGGTGTATTTTCACACAACTTGATTCTCCACCATAATTTGGTGTAAATACCTTCACTTCTGATAGTATTTAATTTGATCACAGAACATAGAGAAAATATAGCGACCAAAAATTCTCCTTACTATCTAGCTTACAGAGTATTTTAAGGTGATATACAACCTGCTAGGAGAGAAAGCCGTTAACAGAATTACATGATTGTGAATCTTCATGAGTGTAACAATGCTTGGAATAAGATTCTAATAGGTACAATACTGTGATGAATTACGATCCATTCTATGGGATGAAATGTACATATAATACTGTAAATTTGACCAAGAACTTTTCTATTCTGTTAATAGGCTCTAGGAATGAATCTAGTTCTATTTTTTGGTATATTGACAGAAAATCAAATCTTTCTTTGAGGATCTTTATCTTGATCTGTAGGTTAGTACCAGTCTCACTTCTTCAGAGATGGTTTTTGTTAAGTGAATTGTGGCTAAGATAAAAACTCAACTGAACAAGTTACAGGAAATGTACATTTGTGGAGTTTTGAGTCATAAGTAGGACATTTGTATCATCTGACCTCTCCCTAGTGCCCTTACCTCATTATGGAATAGTGGTGTGTTAATCATAAGAGCCAGTGGCTTGTAGCACAAATGTGAGAAAATAGCAATGTATCCTACACTCAAGAGGATCCTAACACACACACACACTCATTGAAGCCATGGTTTCTTGTAAAAATAAGCTCCTGCAAATGATTAAGCTAATCAACTATGACAGTTTAATGAGAAGTATCTCTCAGAAACTTTGGTACTTGAACAGGTGGTTTCCTTGTTGTCAGCATTATTTGCATAGGTTTAGGTGATTCCATGTTCCTAGAGAAATAAAGTCACCGTTTGTTCTTTGAGAGTAAAAGAATTTGTAGCTCTCTGATTCTGGTTTGTGGTGGAAAATGTTAGCTATTAGTGTCCACTCATAAAGTATCTCATACTTACTGTCTTTCCTTGCTGTGAAGGATACATCCCTCTCAAGTTGTAAACTCAGGAAACCCAATTTTCTCATCATTTCTTGTCACAGCAACAGAGAAGACACTATTACATCAATATGATCATAAGAGAGGCTTTAGAACTTCTATGACATCTCTATAAATAATTGTTGAATTCTGACAACGTGTAGGCAAAGGTGAGTAGTTTTGTTTAGAGATGTGATCACTGGAAGGTCAGTTATGCTTCAATGAATGGTCTTACCCCCAAGCATAAAAATGCAACATAAATTGTACTTATTACTATAGGAGAGATTTAGTCTATAATGTTTATGCAGATAGATTTTTTTAATTTCTCCAAAATAATATAGTAGAGAAACAAACTGTATTCAGTTACTAAGAAAGAGTTAATTTAACAAAATAAAAAGAATATAATATTTTTACATAACCAGTTTTAATAGTATATGATATAAAATAGTAATATAGAGAAAACAAAATCCCCACTTCTCTCCTTACACACAATTATTTGGGAATAATTAAAAAGAAAGTTTATTAGATATTTCCATGTGTTTCATTTTATTCCTTTTTAAAATATTCAAATATATTATTTCCACAAATATATAATTACAATCTTAATTATACTTATAAAACTGAGTGAACTAGAGAGCATTAACTATGCTATGCATTCAGAATAACTAGAGGAGAAATATAGAAAGTGAAAGGTTAACTAATGAACTCTGCATCCTGCTATGTTTGCTGTGAAGAGAAGCTGAACTGTCGAGGATTCATTGACTCAAAAACTATCGCAATAGAAGTAACAGCATAAAGAAATCAACCCAGCATAGACTTGGAGCAGAAATGCCTATTTTCCAGGTGTATATGAAGAAAATCTAAATGACTCTTTAACCAAATAGCACAGCTTTGGGTAAAAGCAAGGAATCATCAAACCATCTACTCTCTTGGGGAATAAAATGGAAAATAATATTTTAAGGTTAATATTCATATCTTGCCCAAATTATGAAATAATTGCTCATCAAAAACTCACAATCCTGTGAGTTACTGTTATTCTGTTCCTCTTCCCCTCTAACAAACCCTCATCTGGATTCTTACATTTTGTTTGTTTACAAGATAAAATGGTGAATATTTTATTTTTGCCCTATAAAAACCATCATTCTGCGATATAGGTAAGACTTTCATAAACATGCCTTTAAGATTTATTTTTAAAAATTGTTAGGAATCACTTTTGTTCTAAGTATAAATTTTCAGCGTTCCATTTAGCTGCAAAAATGCTAACTTCTTTTAAACAATAACATCTGTGTACAGCTTGATTAAAAGTTAAAGGACATTTGCAGATCACTAGTTTTATCTCTGCACATTTCATTATTCCCTGGCTTTATTCTTGGGCTTTCGGCTCCTACTGTATTTGACTTTGAGAATCAGTTCTTCTTCAACCTTGTTATTTCCATTTTTGTGTGGCCTAGTAATAGTCATTGGACAGGAGACTACGAGAAGTTAATTTTACTGTCTTATAGGCTATGTATAGCATTTACAGAGATAACTGGAGCCAACTGCCACAAGTCTTTCTTAACTCTACAGAAAAGGTCTTTGTTGAAATACTACTACAAGAGTGCTGTGTTGGTAAATCATAACTCTAAAGGAGTAATTTCTACTGGTCCATTCAGCGATTAATGTTATTGCTGCAATCTTGACTCTTTATTTATAAGCATGTCATAAAAATTAGCATCACCATCACAGATATTAATGATCATGAATATTCTTTGTAGTTGGTAATTACTCATAGCTGGATTCATATCCATTAAAGCAATGATTTAGTATAGATAGTAATTTATGTGTTTTTATTCTTTAATTGGCTTATTTTCATGATATTTGTGATACATTTTTTCAAAATTTTTAAGGTGTTGATCATACTAACTAGAAAAGTAAGCAGATTTATAGCTATTTTCTCTTCCAAAATTTTTATAACAGAACATCTTGAACATATGATTCATCATTTCCTTCTCAATGTTTTCAGACAATTTCATATAATTAATATTGTATCTGTCCTTCAGAGTAATTGCCTAAAAGATTTTGGATTTGGCTTCTGTGTTATCCAGGCCTGTGGTGTTATCTTCATTCCCCTCTATGACCTGAATTGGAGACTTCAATATAGTGAGGAGCTAATATAAACATAATTAAATACGCAATTTATCAAATATCCAAGAAACATCAAATGTGAACAGAAGACAGTACTTCAGTTTGAAGTTAAAATAGTTACTCTTAAATGCATTGAAATTGCTTTCACAAATCATATTTCCAAATAATTGTTTTGAAGTTTTTATGAAAATTTCAAGAAATACAATTTTATTGTTATGATAGAATGGTTTAAAAAGTTAAAAAATATTAAATTAGAATATCTCTCAATACGAATATCTTGCTATTCTATGTATGAAACATGTGAAACTTAACTGAATTGATATAAACAAACTCCCGTTCAAAAGAAAAATTTTTGGAAAGAAAACTGTACACATTTTATACACAATCAAATACAAAACAACCCTAAACAAAGTTGGTTTATTTATTTATTTATTTATTTATTTTTGATAAATATCCATATGTTGAAGAGTTGCCAGTGTAAAATGCATCGACATAGGATAAATGAATTGAAAAGGTTGAAGTATTTTATTTTATTTTATTTTTACAACCAAGATTTATTCGCATACAGGTCCACACTTCTACTATTCCACATCCCATAACTTCTTCCCTCCCCATGTCTCTATGAGGATACCTCCACCCCACCCACCTCACTAAACTTCTAACCTCCCTGGGGCCTCCAGTCTCTTGAGGGTTAGGTGCATCTTCTCTGAATGAACCCAGACCTAAGAATCCTCGGTGGTATACAGGTTGATGGCCAGGGGATGTTTGAGGTACTTGTAACATAGAAGACAAAACAGACCGAATCCTGGCATGCAGTTACATAAGTTCTGGTATGCCTAAGCTTCATTTGGTCAGATAATCATCATACAATATTAGATCGCAGAATATTTTTACTCCTCTTGTAAAACCTTCCCCCTGGTTGTCACCCCCCACTAATCTCCCACTCCATCCCAGCTCTACCCCTAGCAACCAAGTGGTCACACACACAAACATACAAACACAATTCATGTTTTAGGCACTTTACCAGGAGTAAAGTAATAAAAACTAACTCTCTCTCTCTCTCTCTCTCTCTCTCTCTCTCTCTCTCTCTCTCTCTCTCTATCTATCTATCTCTCTCTCTTTTTCACACACACACACACACACACACACACACACACACACACACACATGCAAAAAAAGCCCTTGTTACTTTATAACAATACAAGTATAAGTAAAATAGCACCACAAATAGTATGAAGAGAAAAAGGAAGCTCACAATTTTATGTGTTGGTTCCTATAAGAAAATTCTCCTCCAGTGAGCAAAGATCTATTGTGACATTTTTGAATGTCAGCAATGCCTTTGTTTCTAGCATTAAAACAGTTGCCAATATATGTTCATGGAGAATGTAGCTTCACTATATTAGTTCTATCTAATTATTAATTTTCATTTCAATTAATCATTTTATCTTACAGGAGGCTTTTTTTATTTAAGACAATAATTATTTTATTACTTTGCTGAATACACGATGCTTTATTATATTTAAACATGTTTTGTTAATTTAAAAGATCTTTAAATAACAGTATTATATGTAGATACTACAGTGCTAAACCTGAGAAAGAACTGTAGTTGAAAAAGGAAAATAGACACATTCAAACTACACACAAGAATCAAGTTATATGGTCCGACTTTAAGGGTATTTTCTTTGTGTGTGTGTGTGTGTTTGTGTGTGTGTGTCTCTTTGGGTACCTCTGTATGTGTCTCTGTGTGCATGTGTATGTATGTTTGTGTGTGTTTATGAGTGTGTGTTGTGTGTGTGATATGTGTGTGTGCATGTCTGTGTATGTGTGTTTTCTATCTCAAATGAGCTGTATAAAGAAAATAAGACAAAATTCTTTATTAATAACAATGAATTTGACCCAGAATTTTAATCCTTTTCTTTCTTTCATTATATAAAAAAAAGATTCAGAATCAAGATCCCATAGCAGAGATAAAAATAATATTGATAAAATATGGAATCATGATTACTACATATTTAATAGTTGTTAAAAACCATATCAGACTTTGAAGGATACTATCTATAATTCTTTCATTTAAATGAATAAGAGCATACAGTAGGTATTAATTTTATATGCTACATCACATATACAAAACAAGAAGCTGAAAAGTTTTTAAGGCATTTTGGCATAGCACTATATGAATATATTTTTGTCAATACTTAATTCTTTTAGAGGTTTGATAGCATGCATAGAAATCCCACTATTTACCATAAGCATGAAGTACATGTAGGACAGAACCTAACATAGAAACAGATTTCTTGTTGGGTATAGATTAAGCATAATGATCAGTGAATACCAAAAGTATCCACAATGCTATCATCTTAGCTCTTGGAATATTAATGATTTGAGGTACAGGTGTACCACACTCTGGGAGGGTGCTATACATTTATTTTTTCCCTAAGTACTGAGGCTTTCATTTTTTTCTTTTCTTTCTTTTTTTTTTTTGGCTTTTTGCTTTTTTTGAGCTTCATATAGTCTGTGAGTTGTTTCTGGGGTGTTCAGAGCTTTCTGGGGGTTAGTATTCAGTTATCAGTGACTACATATTGTGTCTGTTCTTTTGTGACTGGGTTACCTCACTCAGGATGATACTAAAGAGCTTATTAGGTACTTAGGAAAACTGAAAACACCAAAACGATAATTTAAACATTGGATATTAGATGAGATCAAATAACTGAATCCACTTTTTATTATCGTGATAATATTTAATATGCTGGAACGCAAACATAGAACCTCATATATTCAATTCAGGAGCTGTTCAAACCCTGGACCAACCTCCACCTCCACCACCTCTTAAAATTACCTGCTTCCTATTCAATACCCTATGTACCCGAAATAAAGGTCTCTAGTTAGATATTGTCTTAGTTAGAGCTTTATTACTATGAACAGCATTACAAAGGGAGTTCTTACAATGGCAACATTTAATTGGGGTTGGCTTGTAGGTTCAGAGGTTCAGTTCATTATCTTCAAGACAGGAGCATGGCAACACCCAAGCAGACATGGTGCTGGCAAACCTGAGAATTTTATGTCTTCACCTGAATGAAGCTAGTGGAAGTTTCAGTTCTAGACAGCTAGGAGTACGGTCTTGAAGCCCACCCACAGTGACACACCTACTCCAACAAATCCACATAATCTCCAATCCAGCCACACCTCAAAATAGTGTCATTCCCTGGTCCAAGAATGTATAAACCATCACAGATATTATAAACAATTTATGTCTTCAGAAATTACTTGGAATATTTACTAAATAGATTATTTTTATCATTAGGCATCACAATGATTCTTATTAATTATGCAGATATGAAACTCTCTGTAAGGGGTGACTAGCTATTGGGTAAAAGGCAAGTCACATTTTAACCTGAATAAAGATTTCAGTATCATTATTATGCCAATAAGTGCTTGCTGACAGGAGCATGAAATGCGTGTTTCTTGAGAGGCTGTGCCAGAACCTGAAAAATACAGATGAGGATGCTTGCACCCAACCATCAGACTAAGCGAGAGAACCCCAGTGGAAGAGTTAGAGATAGGACAGAAGAAGCTAAAAAGGTTTGCAACCCCATAGGAAGAACAACAATATCAACTATCAAGAACCCCCAGAGCTCCCAGGGATTAAACCACCAACTAAGGAGTACTCATGGGGGACCCATGGCTCCAGTTGCATATGTAGCAGATGATGGCTATATCTGGCATCAATAAGAGGAGAAGCCCTTGGTCCTGTGAAGGCTTGATTCTCCAGTGTATGGGAATGCCAATATAGAGAGGTAGGCGTAGGTCGGGGGAGGGCATCCTCATAGAAACAGGTGGCAGGAATATGGGAGAAGGGAAACTGAGAAAGGGGATAACACTTGAAATGTAAATACATAAAATGTCCAATAATAAATGAAGAAAGTACTTTTTTATCTTTGCTGAAGTTGGGTCACATTCTGATATTAAGTTTATAGACAGACTCTGAGATTTCTTAAATATTTTAGGACTTTCTTTCAGTCAAGCAATGTAACAGGGTAAAATATTGCCTAGCCTTATATTAAGTAAGGAATTGAGGATGGGATATGGTTTTATATAAACATTGTCACTACTCTGTTCCTTTAGGGTCCTACAAACCCTTCATCTTTTGCTTCATGACACCTATAAAAATTGTCCCGAGAAGTGATTGAATCGATGCCTCTCTAAGAAATAAAAATTAATTTGTCTTGAGGAGTGACAAGAAAAAGTAACATTATTCAATCTGGAATTAATTTGCTAGTAAATATCAGATAGTAAGGGACAGAAATGCCAAAATGGGAAAACAAGTTTATTTCTTCAGTCTTACTTAAAACTGTAATTGCCTAGGTGACGTTTGATACATTCATTTATAATAATGAATGGAAAGATTTTTGAAATCTGATAAATTGTTTTATTTTGGGATCTTCAATTATTTTAAAACTCATCTTTGATATATGCAGCTGCCCTTCATGTGTGTATGCCTTACAGCAGTGCTGAGTCAGATAGCAAGACTACTAACCTGACAGGAATTCTTGTAATTTGACTGTTAAAATATTCCTCATTCTTAGTACTATTAATAGGCATAGTCAATAGATTTATGATGCTCTTATACATTTATACCCTATTACCCTAAATGGTAAGACAGTGGGGTTTGCAGGCAAATAAAGCTGACATGAATTTATCAATCATTTTTTTTTAACTCTACATATACTTTAATCTAGGAAAAATCCCTAGTGTACATTCAGAACTACGAAATGTGGATCACTTGTGTCTAACATTAATTATAAATGTAGAAATAATTCTTTCATGTTTCCATCTTACAATGTAGAATAAATAACTCTAGATCCAAATGGGTGGATTTCTATACTGTCATTCATTTAAAAGCAGATAAGCAAACAATGTTGAAACTACACTGTAGAGAATGTACGTATACATCAATTCAAAAGACTAGCAGGTTTTCCAGATTGTGGGGGGAAGGAAAATCAAACAGAAAGAAGTGTGATCCTACAGAGAAAAGAAAAAATGAATTTTCTTACAAAAG